>NC_133209.1:622500-740000 GCF_958299795.1 Porites lutea
TTTTCTAATGGAAATTGTGCTTAAAAAATACTAGTTAGCATAAGAATGACATGATTTACATAACAAAGCAGGAAGGGTTGTATCAAAACGAGGTCAACTCCAGCCTCGTTTCCACCTGTAACTGAAAATGGACTATTCGTCTCACTCACCCTTTTTAGCTGCGGCTTAACTTACTTGAGATGCTTTCCTTCCCTACTTTACTTTAAATGTATTTTCATACTCGAAATATTTAGCTTACTTGCGATACTTTGCTTGCTTGAGATGGTTTGCTTGTTTGAGATGCTTTGCTTACCTGAGATGATTTACTTGCTTAAGGTGCTTTGAGAGATGCTTGCTTCAGCTTGAGGTGCTTTGCTTGCTTGAGGTGCTTTGCTTGCTTGAAGTGCCTTGCTTGCTTGAGGTGCTTTGCTTACCTGAGGTGCTTTGCTTCCTTGGGATGCGTCGCTTGCTCGAGGTGCTTTGCTTACTTGAGGAGCTTTACTTACTTACTCTGCCACCTCCACGTCCCGGAGCCTAACTCTAAAGTTCTACGTCGTAAAATGCTACTGGGATGATGTGAAAAAAGTGAAGGCTAGGGCCCTTTAACTTTAAGTGTGTTATCACATGATTAAAAATTATCCCACACCTATAGATAACGTCGACAACCGAATAAATATAGGGCTCTACAGTATACAGCACATATAGTTCATATCCAGTCACAGGAAAAAATAACGGATTCCCATTTTTGGATATTTTTGGGTATTTAAAGAATACCCATAAAAATCCCAAATTTGGCAAAGTGAGACAAGTCCCAACCAGGGAATTCCCAACCAAGTTCCCAGATTGGGACTTGTCTCACTCTTCCAAATTTGGGATTTTTGTGGGTATTCTTTAAATACCCAAAAATATCCAAAAATGGGAATCCGTTATTTTTTCCTGTGAGTCTGTTCCATCGAAAAGCGCTCTCCCCTCATGGCCTAAGAGAAAGACTGGGACTGTCTTTACCCACAATGCTTTTAGTTTCAGACCGAGGCTGTAGATTGGTCGCCATCTTGAAATTTTAGCTACTCGTTCCCTTGTCGAAAATGTTTTAATTTTTGCCGTCTTTCGTCTTTCCACTGTCTTTTTTCGTCGCCAACATGGAATCTGGGGAAGATGATATCTGCGAGGAATATAAAGAATCACTGGAAGACTTAACATTCAATTCCAAACCCCTCATAAATGTGCTTACAATGTTGGCGGAAGAGAACAGTCAGCATGCATCGAGTATAACAAAGCTGGTCGCTACTCGCATTCGTCAGGTTTGTGTTGAGAATCATGTTAACTGTTTTTCTCTGTAGGAATGTCTTCATAGTAGTGGTGTACAGTAATGGGTACGGTGGCGATTCAAACATTCCTAAAACGATAGACAGCGTCACTTAAAAAAAACCTAGTGGCTATTCGTACGGGGCTTGTACATCGACTTGTATTTGCTATTCATACGAGATTCTGACTAAACTAATTAAGGTTAAGCACTGACTCGAAAGAGTTAGCTTCTATTTAGGGTTACGGTTGTTGTTATGTGAATTAAAATCAAACTCCACCTAGCAGCGAGTACTCCATGGTAGAGTGGTTAGGCTACGGACTATGGATTTTATGCCTCGGGATCGGTTCTCAATGTTGCCTCATTGAATTTTTTTCCTTTTAAAATTTGCCACCGAATTTGTTTCCGTACAAATTGAAAAGTGGTTGAAGAGACTTACACTTTCATGGAAATTTGTTGACCAGAAATTTCATATAATTTCAAGAAGGGACTTAATCCTGCATGAATAGCAAATACAGGTTGGTGTACGGGTCCCGTACGAATAGCCATTGGGAAAAAAATTAATAAGCCTTAAGCTTAAGCTTATGGTAGCCATTAAACCTTAATGAAAAATTTTGGCCTATAAAGTCGGAATTTTCAAAGCAAATTGAAGAATAAAACTAACTGTGAGGAAACAATGCAAGAAGGTTCAAATGGAGTAAAAGTATGAGTGGTATATTCAGCTGTAGTTATTCACTGTGGCCCTCTGTGGCTTGTGAGTACTCCCTCTTGTTCAGACAATAATAGCTTTAATATACCAGCTGGGTATAGCTCACCTTTTCTGTAAATTTGATCTTGTTAATACAGTTGCTTGTGTACTCTGTAGCCTTTTGGCTGTCAGCTTGTGCTTTTTTCATCTTTAGTATTTACACATGTCAATTTGCTATTATATTTGACAGGTCCAACAGCAGTATAAACTGCCATCACTTTACTTGCTTGATTCAATTGTCAAGAATGTTGGAGGTGACTACCTTCACCTTGTTGCGCAGATCATGGAGGAGACATTCACTTGTGTATTTGAAAAGGTTTATATTACAGTCAAACCCTGCTTTACAGACACCCACTTAACACAGATGCCTCATTATTGTGGACAGGCTGCTTTGTCCCCGTCAAAAAACCTGCTTATAAATACTGACCCAGCTTTTTTTGTGTGTTGATCGTTATGCTACAAGCATATCGTTAAGAATAAGCAATTGTTCAAAGTAGAAAACAGAAAAAGAAATACATCAGCCTTTTGCGGAAATTGACAATATCTGAATAAGATTTTCCCTCATTCACAATTATATTTAATTTAAATGCGCTGGGTTATTTAGGCACATCTTTAGTAACCAAACCTTGGAAATTACTACCTGTTGGTTAACAGTTTACTTTTAATTTCAAGCCCTGCTTCTGAATTCAAACATTTTAAAATGATATGAGCATCAGTAGTGTGAGGTTCAATGATGTAATGTTTTGATTTGATTGTAAAGGCTGATGAAAAGACTCGACGTGATCTGTACAAGTTACGGCACACTTGGTCACCATATTTTCCTGCTAAAATGTTGCACGAGTTAGATGTTTCTGTTAACAAGCATGATCCTGGCTGGCCTATTTCTACAGCACCTCCTCCAAGCCCTTCTATACACATAAACCCTAAATTTCTGAAAAAGGTGAGAGCATAAAATTATTTTCACGTCAGATGGTCATATTCCCAGAATGTTACCTGGCCACATAAGATTGTAACTTGTTAATGAAATGATTGTTGCCTCATTTGTTGATTCTTGATGCCATTTATTGTTTTTCCAACAACATACATTGTGTGCAAGTATCTTCGCTTCTTGTAGATCAAGTCTTTACCTTAGACGAATGGTATCATGACTGTATGAATAATAATGATAATAATCATTATCAGAATGTTTTATGCATTGTTATACAGTATAACAGTGAACAAAATATTATTTTACAGTATATCATTGTCACTTGTTGTGAATTGTGTAGGCAGAGAATGCTGGTGGGGTTGCCTCATTGACTGCCGAAATTTCAACACCAGAGGAACACCATGTTGTCGAGGGTCATCAACAACGTTTGCTAGAACTAGAGAGATTACAGCAAGAGCAGTTGAAGTTGACTGAACTTGAAATTCAAGAACACCAAATGAAAAGAGATCTTTTGCTTAAGAAACAGCAGCAAGAGAGGCAACTACTTATGCAGCAACAACAACAGGATATTCTTCACCTAAGGCTCAACACAGAGGGACCTGAGTCCTTACTTTCTAATGGGGTACCTGTGCACAGTTTTTTTAATTATTATTTTACAGTTATTTGAACTACAGACTGACATGATTTTATTGAATTCTCAACATATATATAAACATCTTTTCAACAATCTGTTGCATAATTGTTCTTTCTCCATTGTTAGTACAGGTGTAATTAAAAGGAATAGAATGAATCTGTCTTCCTCTGAGTTACATGTATATGAATCACTTTTAGGCTAAATATTTTCAAGTTGTTTTATGAAGTAAAATACTGTTGTGCAAATCTAACCAGATTATTTTGCTGATTTTGAACAGCCACCCAGCAGCACAGTTGGAACAGTGTTGACCAAAGGAGAATTGGCTGAGAGTAATCCAATAGATCCTCTTAGAGATCCGCGTCTCCGTGACCGTCGGAGTGAGCAAGAGACAACAACACAACCTGTAAAAGAAAGGTTTTTGGTTGAAAATCCAGTACTTTTACCTGTACCTGTTGACCATAGTCATCAGCTTGAGCCCACTTCAAGTAGACTTGAGGAACACTCAAGTCATCTCTCACAGGCAGAATCTGAGATGAGTCAGTTCCAAGAAACCAGGAATCTTCAGCACATGGCTTTTGACAAACCTCCTGTTGGAAACACGAATAGAGTTCAACCAGTAGCTCGACTGGAGAGGGAGGTTACAGGAAGTCCAAAATATGGTGATCTTCACTCAGAACCCAGACCCAAACACAGCCATAGAAGGCGAAATTCGGGAGACTGGTCAACTCATGCTTCAGGTCATGAGAACACTTCTGAGGAGCCAAAGATTTCAAGTGGTAGAGGAAAATCACGCAAAGCAAGAAGAAGATCTGCTGAAAGAAAGGAAAGGGAAAGAGGAAAGAGTGGGAGAGGAAGAGGCCAAGATAGAAACAGGGACCCTGGTAATGATGGATTTCAAAATTTAGAATTCCAAAATGAACCTAGGTTTGCAAGGAGAGGAGAAAGAAATGATAGACCAGTTGATGACTGGAACAGTGACATTGATAGAAGAGTGGATAACTTTGTGCCACATAATGATCGTCCTCCACCTCGCGGTAAATGGAAAAAAGATCATATAGTGTATGTCAGAGGAAAAGACCATGATGAAATTTTAAATAGTGGAGGTCCAGGCATTTCTGAACAGAGGTTAATGGGTATAGGATCTGAAAGAGATAGGATTGAAAATATCAAACCCCAGTTGAGAGAAACAGAGATGAATGAAGATCATGTTCATCCCAGGGAACATGTTCGCCCAGTTTTCCATGATGAACCTTGGGACCAGCCCACTGGTGAACCACTCCCAAAGAAACCAAGACCTTTGCTTTCAGATGTAGAAATAAATGAGCTTCGAAATAGGAAAGGGGCTTCCCCTAATACTGGAAGGATGACCCCTCCACCCATCTTACATGAAGGTTTCCACGACCTGCCTTACGATAGAGGAGGTCAGCCATTTCCTCATAATGTTGATGGTCATTTTCATCCTAACTTTGTTCCTCCACCACCTGAAGATCATCATAGCGAGTGGACTCCTGCATTTGAAATTCCTCGTGAACTAATGCTGGATCACCAAAATGAAATCATGATACAGGTACAGTTCAAGAGGTTTTTTTACAGAAGGTTATTTTGTGCTTGGTTTTGTTCTGTTTGATGTGTTGTACAGATGTAATTCATTAATTAATTTTGCTTGTTCTGAAGGAACTGAGGCACAAATTATGTAAAACAAAGCAAACAATACAACCAAACTACAATGTTGCAAGGGAACCTTATTTTTGGGTTCCTGTGTTTCTTTTGTTTTGACAGTTTCTGCTGAAAGACCTACATAAAATTGTTAGATCATAGGTGTTGCCCTGGTATTGCAGAGGCCAAGAGTTCTAATTTTGCACAAGCCAAATGTTTTCAGGTTTTTTCTTTCGTAGCTGCAAAAGTTGAATCTATTTTATTCACAGCAATAATCATCTTCAATTTCATGTCAGTGGTCATGACTCAAAAGAAGACCAAAACCAACTCTTTGAGTTTAAATAGGATATTGGATCTTCTCTGTCCATTTATTTGTTTTTGCCTTAAGCAATAGAAAACGTTTTCCGTGTTTGCATAGCCTGATATAAACACGAGAGGGGTTGGGAGAATTCAAGACAGTTATGTAAACCCGAGACGAAGTCGAGGGTTTGCATAACCGTCGAGAATTCTCCCAACGCCTCAAGTGTTTATATCAGGCTATGCAAACACAGGAAAAAAGTTTTCTATTGCTTTTATAAAACAACTTTCCCTAGAAAAAAACGCAAAACTCTTTGTATGGCACTGATTAAAAGAGAAATTTCTTACCGGTCGCAAAATCTTGTCCACGAAGTCTTGCACGCGTAATGAGTTCTTGTTTTGCAAAAAGATGCTTTGCAAAATACGGAGTTTTCTCGCTTAAAATGTCAGCTTAAGCGAAGAAAAATTGACTCACCTTCTTTGTAACGATTTTCCATGTTTCAGCCAACGAAGGAATGGGTAAATAAAGTAAACTTGTCGAGTTTTGAACTCGAAAACTTTTCAAAATTTGGTGCTTGCGTGATTAGCGCGCGAAAAGCCAAACAACTTGACGTCACAACCATGTTTACATACTCTCATGCAAACACTGCTCTTGGCCAATCAGAGCGCGTGTACTATCTTAGTGATTTTATAAAAAGTAATATTCTGTTTTTTATCTAGGTCTCACACTGACACAATCTTACTTCTTACAAATAATCTGAAACAGTATAAAGGCATAAAGGGCTTAATTTTTCTTCTGCAAGAGAAATGCCATTCGACGCAGATATTAAGTGAAAAGTTCCATTGCTAATGTTTTACATTCATTATTGTAAATGCCCTAGGGCTCTGCCAGAGGGAGAGTCTTTGAATAATTATTATTTACTTTTAGGCTGATAGACGTCTACAAGCAGGTGATATAACAATTGACCAGCATCATGAGTTAGTGGATAAACTTCATCAGTTATTTGAGCTTCAGCGACATGCTGAACAGATGAGATTTCCTCCAGACATGCCTCGCCCACAGTTTGAGCATCAACCCAGACCGATGGTGTCACATGGACCAGGTAAGAATGATAAACGTCATTATAGATGTACTTTGTATATTTTATAGCAGGGAAGAAAATGTTTCTGCAATTGTTAAAATGCTAGCTCAACAAGGATAAGCATCTCTATTTTATAGCTGTTCAATGGACCTAAATCACTCCATGGGTTTCAAATACAGTGCCTAATAATATTAGTAATATATTTTTGGTAAACCACCTGTATTTTTTCAGGTGCACCTATGGAAATTGATGAACCTCCAAATCTTGGTCCTGGCAGGCCAGGGCCACCCAGGTTTGAGGAACATCCAAGAATTGCTCCAAGAGGCCCAGCTCCTTTAGACTCTCGTGTTCCTGGAGTAAGGCATGATGGCCCCAGGTTTGAAGACAACAAGCCTCGTTTGAGAAGGCCTCGTGAGGACTTTAGAAGGCCACCAATGGACCGTGATCCACATCCAGTTTCCAGGCCTATGCCATTGGGTCCTGAAATGCCACCAATCAGATCTGACAGAATGTTAGAAGGCCCTCCAAGATTAGAAGGCCCTCCAAGATTACATGTAGATGCCCCTCCGAGATTAGATGGTGTCCCGAATCCTCCATTCATACATGGCAGACCTATGGAAGATATTCCTACTCCAAGAACACCACCAAGACACACTAAAGGTATTTGTAGCTTTCATGATGACACTAATGTTTCACAATCTAACCGTACTGGAGCTGCGTTTGCCTCAGTGAATGGGTTTGGATATAGTTAATTGTAGTGAGTAGAGTTTTAAGTCTGTGCTTTTGTTTTTCTTCAGTTTGTTTTCAGTAAAATAACCCTTCAGTATTTATGTTGGCTATTAATATTTTGTTTAATTTGATAAACTTTGTTTAGCTTCATAATTGGAAGAGAACAGACTACCGTATATACCTTTGTTGGTCCTACAGACACTGTGGTAACTGTTCATCGGGAGGATGCCTACAAAAGTTGAATCCATATAATTCCATGACTGGTTTTGGCTTCATCAAATCTTAAGCAAAAATTAGCCAGTTCTCCAAAAATGTTTGCAGAGCATTTCACAAGGAGCCACCCACAATAGAGAGATTAAGATTCATGTTTACCGCAAACAGCACACTCAAGTTGAGAATTTCCCAGAGTAGAAAATAAGCAGATAAAAACAGTCCCAAATGATTCTTATGGTTAAAACTTGCGTAAAACTACTTATTTTTGTGTAGAAGCAACAAAGGGTAAATAGAAAATAAGGTGAAAACTTGGTCACATGGTACAAATTCATGTCTGCTGGTTGGCATAAACGTGAATGTTAATCTCTCATATGTGAGCAAAGTTACTGACAAGGTTCATAATTATTACCAAAGATAATAGTGCAAATAAATGTAATCTATGACATCAGAATTTAAGTGTATACACAATTCAGATTTACCGTAAAAGTACACGTCATCAAAATAGATTAAGTTATCCTTTTATCCTTTCCTGGAAGACCCAATTACTTTATTGATCCAAGCTGTTAATTATTACAGATGAGGCCATTCCTCCACATACTCCAAACACCATGATGGAAAAGAGAGCAGTTGATGATCTGTTCCGTAAGCTAATGGACGTGGGAATAATCAAAGTGACTCCTGAACCTGGTAGTGAGTCCCCACGACATGTACCCTCACCTGGTCCCCCACAGGCCGATATTCCACAACCCCAGCCACCCCCTGTGAAGCCTGTTTCTGTACCTTCAGTTCTTCCTTTACTAAATGCTATCATGTCCAAGAAAGAGCCATCAGTGGTAAATGAACCCATTCCTGTGATAAAGCTGGTGCCAGATGAATTAAAAAGGTAATATTTATGTGGCTGGAAACACTGGTATGCCTGTGGCTTTGAAGCATGCATGAGAATTTGTGCAGTATCCCCATGCAGTCCTTTGCATTTGGTTTTGAAAATTCTTTCAACATGTTCTTCCAAAATGACTAAGATGATCACATGTCTGCTAGTTTTGAAAAACATATCCAGTTTACAGGTTCTCGCTGTATCTATCCTTCTTGTTATTGTCAGCAACATTATTGTTATTTTATTCGCCAGTTAAGTTTTTTTAAAGGACCACATGTACTGTTTGGCTGTCTAGAGACATGACATACTTGTTTAAAATTATTTTCATCATTAAACCCCTTTTTTAATTAACTGGGCCCTTGTTACACTGAGCACTAATGGAAAGTCCTGCACTCTAATGTTAATGGCTTGAACAAGCACTTTATAAGCAAACAGGGGGATTAGAACCGCTTGCAAGTGGCATTGACACCCATGTAAAAAACGCACACTACAGGGCATGCTGAAAGAGTGGTCTTGAGCTGGTTTTTTTACGGACAAAAAAGAGTAACGTGGCTTTCAGCAGCTTTTTTCTTTTCAACAGGCGCCACAATGGTGTGATAAACAGCCTTTACGAAGGCACACAATGTTCTTCATGTGGACTGCGGTTCCCTGGGGAAGCTGCCAAGATTTATGGTGAACACTTGGATTGGCATTTCAGAAAGAATCGTAGAGAGAAAGACAGTAGAAGAGTAGCACACAGGACGTGGTACTTAATGGTCAATGACTGGTTGGATTATGAGGAGATTTCAGATCCAGAAGAAAGAGGTGCTTTTTTTTATGCATTTGCTAACACCTGTGAAATTTGATAGCTTCTTTTGGGGGGCCGTTACTTTGGGAGCTTTACAGTATTTGAGTTCATTGTTTCATACTGTACTTTTCCATTGTTTTAACCTCTTGTAAGCTACATGTACCACTTGACACATGGTCTGATCTTTATGTTCACTCACACTTCATGTTAAAAGCTGCCAAGTACTGAGTATCCGAAGAACTTTTAGGACAACAAGAACTTGACATGGTGTAAATTAGAAAATTGTATGCAATAATTCTCTTCCATTTCGGATGAGGGCCCTGCAGATCAATACTTGTAAGTACAGTGCAACTGCAAAAGTCTTTGCATTTGGGTTTTTGCTTATAACAGCTGAGGTGTCTGTTTTTGTTTCGACAGCTCGGAGTTCATTCTTTGATGTTTCTACAAGGGCTGTAGACTCACCTGACCCACTGAAGGAAGCAAAAGAAGGAATTGAAGGAGATGGTAGCTGTCCTGTACTCCCTGGTGACACGCTGGCTGAAGCGGTAACAGCAAACCAGTCTCTTTTAGTAGCCTTGATATCCTTTTTGCTTATATCTATAGTGTTGTTGTTCATTATCAATGTGAAGTTCCCCTGTGTAGGCCATAACACTAACTTATCTTTCTGCATGTGCAGGAGTGCGATATCTGCTGTGAAGAGTTTGAACAGTTCTGGGAGGAGACAAATGAAGAATGGCACTACAAATCTGCTGTGCGAATTGATGGCAAGGCAAGTGTACAGCAATAGAGCAAACCTGCCAGCAAGCTGTCATTTTTGTGGATCAAAGCAAGCCACAAGGGGCAGAGGAAAAGGAGACTTTCACTTTCACTCCGTTTCTTTACCTGCCTCATGCTATCACATCTCCTTTCGTTGTGATTTCTCGCGACTCCACCAAATGAAGAGCTTGCTCACAGGCTACAATAGAGCTGAGTGACACCATGCAAGTGGCTGGGGATTTCAGTTAATAAATAATGTATTATCAAACAAGCTTGTTCGTTCAAGGTGGCTGGATATTGGCCAAGTGCGTTGTTATGGACCAAGTTGGAGTCAAGGCTCACAAAAATGCAAAAAGGATTACCAGTAGGCAAATATTTAGTTCTTTTGACCAAACAAGCTTGTTCAACAAAGGATTTACCATATGGGCAAAACAATGTCTTTTCTAATGGGACAAAGCAGGAAATCCCGAGCCGGCAAGATGGGCCTATCCTACCTGCTACTGTAGCCCATTAGAAAACAGGATTTGCTTCATCTTGCTTCCTCATGAGGCAGGCATGTTATTAATTTTTCTCGCATAACAATTAATATGTAGTGTTGGTAAAAAATGTCTGTCACAGCTGTCAAGTGTAAACACTGACTGGACCAATGTGTGTAACAAAATAGCAGGGGAAGGCATCATATCATGTAGATCATCAGCCCTACTCCACCCCCCCCCCCCCCCCCCGGTTATTAATTTATTATTTTAATGTCCAGACTGTAACCGAGCCCTTCCCTCCCCCCTCCTCCTTCTCATTTGACAGTCCTTCTGTTGAGGGTCTTGACTGCTTGCTGACTCAGGTTCTTTTATTATTTTTGTACTGAAAATTCCAGTTACTTTTTCAGACTTACCACTCATTGTGTTATCAAGATGCTAAAGAGGTGAGGTTGAACTTTCCTGTTTTTTCTTTCCTTGTCCTTTCTAGTGGGATGGTTCTTAGAGATAAAATTGTACACATTTTTAATTCCTTAGTATTTAATAGATTCATTTCCATTATTTGTTAACTGTGGTGTTGGAGCAATGTATCTTCAATGAGGAAAATACCATCTTATGACTAACATGTTAATGTTTTGGTTTTCCCTTTCGCTTTGTATTTTTTTTCTGGTACGATTGTGGCTTGCTTTGCTTTGCTTTGCTTTGCTTCCACGTTGTGCCATATAGAACCAAGCCCATGTGGAAGATGATAATGAACAAGAGGTGGATGGTATGGAAACGGATGCCAACCTTTCATCCCCAGTAAAGGAAGAAGAGAAAACACAAGAAAAACAGGAGCAAAATATTGCGGGCAAATCAAAATTCACAGAAAATAAAGAGGGGAGCGAAGGTAGCACACTAGGAGAAAAGACTGTAGAATCAGATGTGAAGTCTTCAGAGAAAGATTTGTGTAAAGTAGAGAATACTGGGCTGGATATAAAGGGTAGTATTAGTGTGTCTAATAATGGTGTTGATAATAAAGAAAATGAAACAAAGGGTGATGATAAATAGTCACTCTTTACAGAGCAGTGCCATGATATTCCAACAGGACCCACTGGTTTATACTGCCACAGATCAAATCCGACAAATTACCCTGATAAAAGAATCCCTCTGTCAATGAACCGACTGTGTGTCATCTGTCCAATACCACTCCAGCTTACTGAGTACTTGCCGTTTAGAGAACTTGCTCTATGTGCATCCATTGTTCTTGATTATTTTGTTCGTCAGTTTTCTTTTGTAATAACACCCACAGTAACATGGGAACTTTTGAATGCCACGCCAAACATGCAGCAATTTTTCACTCCCTTGTTGAATAATGGCGGTGTTCAACCTTTCCATTCAATAAATTGACTGCATTTCCAAAAAATACAAAAACAGTTAAGAAAAAAATATTTTTGTTTGTCAAGGGAAACTCAATTTTAAGGCTACAGCGCAGTTCCCAATAGCTTATACTAAATGTTCTTCCTTGAAAGGCCCTTATGGGCAGTAAATTGCTGCCTCAATGTACCACCCTCGCAACTGAGGAAATAAAGATTTTCTTACAATGGTTGAAGTCTGATTTTATCTTAAGTATTGTACCTTTAGTCATTTTGTATTTGAAAAGTTTTTTGCTCCAGCATTGCCATCAGTGTTTTTCTCCATGGCCTTGTCATTTACAACCGAATTGACGAATGGCCTCTGAAGATTCACAACCAAACTTAGATAAAAGTATGAAGCACCTCAACTTGGTTCTCGCACTGGTGGCTGTGCTGGTTAATGCGGATTCTGTGAACCATAAAGGGGAAGCAATGTTATTCGTTAATTGGGTACTTTTCAAGCAGTGAATAAAGCAGTTGAACCGAATTTTGCTGTCTTTTGCTGTGTTTTCTTAGATATAATATACTTGTTTGGCATACTTGGGTGTTCTGTCATTATGGCATGGGTGAATTGTAATTTAGTTATTATGAAGATCAATTGGGTGTGGTATGTAGCACCTGATAGTGCAAAGAAATTAGAATTGGATCTATCGGAGCTGAAAAATTTGTCTCAGCTCCCTTCATCTAGTGCATGTACCACGGGTTAGCCACCTATTCAAAGTGTATGTTCAGATGAGAAATTTCAGCACGGTTTGTGAGATATGAAAAGGCTAGCCTCCCATGCAGAGGGAGTGCAAGCTTTGTGGTGAAATTTTCTCCCCCGATGTAAACATGCAGTAACCACTATTCCCAATAATGAAGCCTGGGTAGAGCACTTCTTTACTTAGTAGCTTGGTAAATAAAGATATAAGGGATAATGGAAAGGACAAAGAAGCTTGGGTAGGGGTAGAGTAGGGATGCCCTTTGAGTTTTCTATCCCAGTAGCAACTGTGAACAATGCTATGGATTCTTCAGAGACAGGGACTCTCTACTTCCTAATAATAAAAAACTTTTTTCTAGTTTTGTTTCTTCTTTATTGAGCTTGATATTTCATCCTCTTGCCATCCATTTTACCCTCCACCAGCCCATTCCTTCATACACCTCTCAAAATATCCCGCACAAGTGGGTTTTAGCAATCAACTAACTAGATCATGACAGCCGCGAAAAGGAGAAGGTTAGCTTAAGCATGATACAGAAAAAATGCGCTAGAGCTGGAAAGGTTAGTTTTACTTAAGGGCGTGGTTCCGTAGTATTAGAGCCATCTATATAATATATCACGACGCATCCTTCTCATTTAGTGATGAAAGCTGTAATACTGGTCGCAGAAGTTTGAGAGAGTTCCGCAGATAGTCTGCACTAGTGGATGAATCAAGATACAAAGTCGTTATCAGTGAATTTACTGAGTCTGGGTTATCTGAGTCATCAGCAGCGGTATTCAAACAACCAGCAAAGTGTGTAGCCTGTGCAGAAATCTCTTCCAAAACTGTCTCCGTCATCCTACGCATGCACTGTGCCCGCACTAAAGATGATGTTTGTGCGGGCTGTTCTACTTTATGAAGTAAAAGTTCAGTAAACTTATGAAACAGTTCAACAGAGCGTGCTGTAAGCTCCGCCATACTGGACACTGCTTCGCTATAGATTTCCAGTCCTTCTTTGCTTCCAGGTGTGCTGTCTTGTTCCTGTACACATGTTGTTATCCATGCTCGCGCTTTTTCCTGACAGGCTAATATTTTGTCTGCTGAAAAAGGTAAATTGAGGGATTTGACGTTTTCTACAACTTCAGATTTGAATTCTCCCTCAGTGAGATCATCATCACCATCATTTTCATCAATGTGAAAAACTTCCTCCACAGCTCGTAGCAGAGGTTTGACTGCAGCAAGTTCCTCCTCTGTTAAATCGATGATGTGAGACTCCAGCTGACAAAAAAACACAATGACCTTGTTACAGTTGTCTTATAAAATGCACATAAGTCTGACTTAGGCGTTATCATGCTTAGTGAGTGGTTAAAAAAACTTGCCCCACTTATTCGATCAGTCAAAAGTCCATTGCCAATATTTGCTCGCCCAAGTTTCCCCAATTATGTGTGCTGAGCATTCCAATAATTATTATTGTCTAATTGGCTTATCAGCTTATCTGTTTTTGCTATGAGTAGAAGTACAGTGAGTGGGAGGTCTTACAAGAGAACATAGAAGATGAGGGGTAATGAGAATAGGCAACTATTGCAATGAACAAACCATGATTATTCATGTTTATTCATTTTCTTTGCTTGTGTCCTCTAAAACTTACTATCCTGCGGAATTTTAATGTATCAAAAGTTGCCTATTGGTCGTCGGTGAAGAGATAGGGCCAAAAAAACTTACTGCTCCTCCCCCTTTGAGTGCTCCTTGCTGTCATTCCCATGCCTCTTCATCTTTTTGCATCTGTCAATCAAGCTAACTTTGATGATATTCTAACGCACTCACCTTAACCTCACTGTCACGTGACAACATCTCTAGTGCTTCCAAATGGGCAAGTCCTTGGAACTTGTCAAACTCACTCAACAGGTCCACAGTGGGCGTGGTCTTCTCAGGTCCCCCTTCAGATGCTGCTGCTTTTTGTTCTGACTCTTCCCTTGCCTCCTTTAAAATCTGAGATCACATATAAGATGGGGAAAATTTAGGAAAAATTAAGGTTAAATCCACTCTCAGGTTAATTCAGTAAGCACCCCAGTTTGATACAGAATTTCCTTTGTTTCATATTATTATTTATAAGAGACAAAGAAATTCTAGCATTGTACCATGAAAATGAGCAGAGAGATCCCCACTTTTTACTACATTTTAACTTGTCACATCAGTCAACCAAGTTTCATCAAAAATCTATGTAAGGGTCCTTTACTAATGAGAATTTGTCTTTAAATGTTTACCTAGTGAGTTGATAACTATTGGTTCAGAGGGCCTGCATTCAAAAGATAAGTCTCCAAGTTGAATGCAATTCAGCCAATAAAACCAACTGTTTTTGTTGTTATATTTAATTTATTTCTTCATTCTTATTCTTTTAAAACATGAATGCATTAAACATTAAATTCCAAATATGTTCTTGCAATCAAAAAATAAAAATAGCTCTCTGCAAAACTAAGTGTTACGTATGATTACTGGTAAAATAGAATGCGTAATACCTGGGACAGGGATGCTCCTTTGCCTGTAAGTTTTTCCCTTTTTTGTCTCAATCCAGGATCTCCTTCAGCAAGAACATCCATTGTCTTTTTACCAATAAACTCTAAGGCATCAAGTCCACCTGACATTAACTCTTTCCCAGTATTCTGCACTACACTTGTTAAACTTGATACACCAAATGCAGAAAAGAACGATTCACCAGCTGCTTAAAAAAACAGAAAATACATTTTACTGACAACAACTAATTCTAGAAGAAATTGCCGAATAGAGAGATGCATGTAGGTATAGTAACCAGTTTACTAGCTGGGAACAAACTCCTTCCCAGTTGCCCTGTGAAAGAGCAAGTGGTTTCAGATGGCAGTCCCTGCTTGCTACTAAAAGCAAATGAAAACAGATCTCATACCCAAAAATTAACAACACAAAACACCATGAATGTATTCCAGCAAGCGGTCAAAAAATAGGACACTGCAGGACTCCAAACATAACAGTATTTTAAATAGTAAGAAGATAACCTTTGTGGCTAGCATGGCTAAATGCTAAAAATTAAGGGGAAAACAAATTATTCTTTGTTTCAGCATAGGTTTTTATTTTGCTTCCCAATGGACTGCTGTTAATGAGAATGTGTTGCACTAAACTTCAGTCAAATATTTTTTTTTCATTCACGTTATTAATTTTTGTCTATACCCACCTGCTGCAGCATCTTTATTCACATTTTCATTGTTACTTTCCACAAGGCTTTCATCCTCTTTTCTTTTCTCCAGTGCTTTCTCTTTCACTGCTTGTTCTTCCTCCCTTACTTTACGTGCCATTTCCTCAGGGTCAGGAACACCTAACGAGGTCTCTACTGTCTCAATAACAGAAGACAGACCTGACGTTACAGAGGCTGTGGCTTGGGACAGTACTGAAGCCCATCCTCCCCATCCCCAGCCCCCACTGGAAGAAGAAATCACTTTAGCTGGCTTCTGTGTTGAGCTGTACAACAAAAATATTTAATTATAAAGTTACGGCATTCAAATGGGACGGACTGCAAATTGTTGGTGATGTATGCAGTAACTTTTCATCAGAAGGATGCCTAAATTCTTGTATGCTTATTAGTCAACAGCTTAAATATAAGATGACTTCACCTTGCCTGATCTACTTCAAGTTCTTCTGTTTTTGTAAACATTTTTTAACGTGGCAAATAAAATAATGGTTGGTTGTTGTACTTTACAATGTTCAAAACATTGAAGATAAACTACTCAAGACATCTATGGCAGGTGGTTCTACTTCTGTTTTGAACATTTTGATATCATTTCATTGATATATAAAAGTATAGGTAAATTAAATAGTGGAAAATAGTGGTCCTTTGGTGAAAATAGCACCCCACCCCCCACCACCACCACCAATCCACCATGCAATAATTTATGATGTACTACAAAGTTAAGCCTCATTCACACGAGCACAGAGTACCTGATAGGTTCAATATCACTGGCTGAACTGGTGTATGATTCCACATTTTCTTTGAAAGGTTTTTGGTCTAATACAACAGACGATTGCTCATTTTGTCCTTGACTATCTCTTTCGGCTGAACTTTCCTCTGCTTGTTCCATCCCAGTCGTAGATGATTTCTCTTCACCATTCTCTTGTTTCTGTTCATTCTCTTTCTCAATTTCAGAATCTCTTTTTTCATCCTCGGTGTCTCTAATTGAACTGCTGTCAGTTTCTTCCTTATTTCCCTCTTCGCTGTTACCAGACACATCTTCTGGAGAGCTTTCCGTAACAACGCTGGGGATATCCTCAGCAGTATCCTCAGCTGCCTTCGCTTCTTCTGCCATGTTTTCGGCCATTTTAGGGACCTCCTTATCTAGTTCTGTTGTTTCCGAATTCTTTTCGCGCGCTGAAATAGCCAGAGGTTTTTCTGACGTATCATTCTTGCCAACCAGTTCTTTCGACGTGGAATTTGAGGAATCATCTCCAGCTGACGTGGCGAATGACGGTCTCGAACTTTTGGAGCCTTCCTCTCCTTCATCTGCGCTTTCGAAAGCTTCGTCTTCATCACTGCTCGCTCCACCTGCTTCTTTATCTCTTGTTTTCTTATCCATCTATTATCCAAAATCACCGCAAGGCTAAACTACCACAAATCAATCTCTAACAAAACACTAATGTTGTTCTCGTGTTGTTCTTGTGTGACAAATCTTCGGCCAGAGACCTGGAGGCGAGTGTCCGTGATAGCCTAAGTTCTACTACTATTTTCGAGTAGCATTTTGCGGGCTGTCCCGCGGGGGTAACTCGGGGGTTCGCGTTGCGAGTCGCTTACTTCCCCAGCTTCGTACATAGATACGGTATGTTCATGTAGAAACAAAAAGTTGTTATTGCTGTAAGCGATAGAGAGAGAAAAACACACTCAACCACTGAGTCACCCACAACGATCTTGATATTTTCATTTCACCTTCAGTCAATCCAGGCCCAATGCAACAACAGCCCCGGGACAACAGCTTCTTGATCTGGATAACCTATACTTGATTATCGATTATACTTTACAAAGGTGAAGTTATTTATTGAAGCAAGCGGAGAGGTTGAAAGGACTTCATCCCTCAGTCTTGTTACAAGCAAGTGGAGGGCCCTCACATCGGTGATTATTAGGGAGCTTAAGCAACAGCGTTTTTGAGCGACGGACGTCAACCGGATGTGGTCTTTTTTTCATTTTTAGACTGTGGTTTTTGCCTAAATTTTTGGACAAATCGTCTCTATGATAGTAAAGACAGTTAGAAATACAAATTTGGTAGTGTCAAGGTGATTTAAAAGGAAAAAGACCTCACTTCCGGGTTGACGTGTGTCGCTCAAAAAAGCCTTTGCTCAAGATCCCTATCAGTCTAAAATAAAAAAAATTTAAGTGGAGGCCTGGGCCCAGGACCCCAGAGACCTCTCCCCACGGCCCCGACGGCTTGTACTCGACTTGAAACTTTTAGAGTCACGCCAAGTAGTCACACTACAAGTGGCTCAGTTGTATTGACGTGATAGCGGTCCCTTTCATCAGCTGAGATCGACCATGATCGTTAAATATATTCCATGAAAGTTTGATGTCTATACTGAGGTTTTGGTTTTATGCAAATTATCGTAAAAAGCAAAATGTTTGATAAGTCTGTGGAAAGATGTGATTTTTTTCCTTAGAACTTTCAAACCGATTCTTAGATGAAGGAACAACACCCTAATAATCGGAAAATGAAACTGCTTTGATGCAAGTAAGTTCAGTAACAATAATTTGGTCTAAATTAAGTATTCGAGAATAGAATTAAGATGAATTTATGGAGCCTACAATTTAAAGTTTATACGTAATCACCATATGGTGAAATCACTCAGGAGTTTCTTCTCAGTTGGTTTGGAAAATATTTGGAATTATAGATTTGATTATAAAAAGACAAACTGACCATTTTCAAAGCAGACTGAACTTACGCATCATAATAAAAAAAGGCAAAAGAAATCATCAGGGGTGACATTTGTCAGCATTTATTAGCTTATATTTGCGCAAATGAATTACTCGAAATAACAGATGGTCTTAGTTGCTGGCACCGAGTAAACTTGCAAGGTAAAAATAAACTCAGATAATGGAATAATAAAATGATCACAATAATAATCATATTAGTCATAAAAATAGACTTTCAAAGAATAAGGAGAATTTCCAGCAACCAAAACTTTCTGATTAATGTTACAATATAACATTTTTCTACATTCTCATTGATTCTGGTACTTCCTATAAAATTTACCGTCTAGTTCCATCGTGAGTAAGTCCTTAGTCAAAAAAGCCCGATAGTTTCAAAAAGAGGGAGAAAATCTTGACCGAGGAATTGTCTTTGAAAAAGAGCAAAAAAACAGTTCACTTATCTGTTAATGCCTCTCCTCCGCACTAAAGGTGCAAAATTAGAATTGATATTATGTGCACAAAATGGTGACTGGCTTTCCCCATCCATAGTCGGCCGGACTTTTACATTCTTGTTCATCCGCCGGATTAGGAGTGCCATTCCTCGGTTGGGGAATAACCCCCTGCCATTCTGAACTTGTAGCATTTAACAGAATTATTTGTTTTGAAAACACTGAAAACAAGGAATCACAAATACAAACTACGATGTAAGTCGCGTAAGGGTCAATTATGCTCTACATGATATTAAACCGTGAACATGATCTTGGGGTAAAATTAAAGCATAAAAAACTCTGTGTTTTCGCCAAAGGATTTCGCTTGGTTTCGGATCCGATGCACCTTTAAATATGGGTTTTTTAAAATGATATTTTCCTAAGGAAGGAAACAGTGGTCAGTGACAGCAAAACTATAACTTTGGAGTGATCTCCTATTAATAAACGAGCAAGCGATAAACGACGCCATATCATTTCTTAGCAGGAGTCCTCAGAAATTCAAAGATAGAAAGACGCCTAAAGTCTTCATAGAGTATCGAAATACACCAACATTACGTGATTGAATAATACCCCTTATGTAAGCATGCTCATGCTCATATTTTTTATGTTAAGTGTAAAAAGTTAGTAAGAACATTTCGCATTGATATACATTCCCTCAATACAAGTATTTCTTTTTATATCCGCAAGACACTTCAGACCACTTGTTCCAATATAGAGGAGATGCTTAAGTTATTTAGGAAAATAATATCTTTTCTTGGTCAATAATAATGTACATCAGTAAGGTTAGAGTGAAAGATTATTTGCTCTGTTTCAGAAAATAACCTCAATTATTCTTCGCCTGACACAAACAGATCAAGTCCCAGTATGCAGTTCGAAAAAGCATGGAAGTACTCGCTATTTATGAAAAACCCCAAAGAACGGGCGGGGATCTTTTCTCGTCTGTTTTTTTCGTGGATGAACAGTTTAATGAACATCGGTAACAAGAGAATATTGGAACACAGCGACTTGTATCCTCTTCTTGATGAAAACAAATCCAAAAGTTTGACAGATAAACTGGAGCACACATGGCATGAAGAAGTGAGAAATTCTCACACTAAGGGGAAAAAAGCACGGCTTGGTCGCGCCATGATAAAAGTATTACCTTGGAGTGATTACGCCCTGGCGGGGATTTCTTTGTTTATTGGCGTCGCCTGCAACATTCTTCAACCGCTGTTTCTCAGTCTTCTGTTATCTCTACTCCTGAGAACTGGGACAGAGTTACAAAACAGCTGGCTGTTTACATATGCAAGCGGGCTTTTTTGCAGTTTGTTGTTTCGAGTGGTTGTTATGAATCAGTACCTAAGCAAAGTAAGTTTCATGGGCATGCGCTGGAGAACAGCCGCGATTGGTGTCATTTACAAAAAGGTAAGCGATAACTGAGCAAACTGATAACAACAGATCGCGGTGCAACCTAAAGCCCATTACATGTGTTGTTGTACTATTAAAATCAGTTCGCGTTTTCTTGGCCAGGCTTTGATGAGGGGAAATAAAATTTTCGTGTCATTCTCTTGTGCCAAAGGTGCTGTCTGTTTTTTTGAGAACTGCATCTTATAAAAGGGCTGAAGTACGTCCAGTCTATTATTATTCGAGCATGCGAAACATCTTTTTACAGACTAACACCGGCATGGCCTGGATAGAATAACTTTGTTGATCTGAAAGAATGTTACATTTTATCATTTTCTGTGCTCTAATTATTCCTGTAATCTTTAGATCTACAGGCTACGCCTCAAAGATCTCACACGTGTGCAGCCTGGTCAGATAATAGCCCTGGTTACTCATGATGCCCAGCGCCTTGATCAAGTCTTCCAGAAAGTAGGCTACATTCTTCAGGGGTTCTTAGAGCTAGTCGCTGTAACTGCTTTAATCTGGCGCCTTATTGGATTCCAAGCTATATCCGGGATCATATTCCTTATTGTTCTGTTAGCCTATTACATTGGAATGTGGGACGTTTGCATGAAGCTGCGCATGCGCATAGCAAGATGGACTGAGCGGAGACTAAGCATAGTGGAGCAGATTGTGAGTGGAATACGGGCCATTAAAATGAATACGTGGGAGTGGCCTTACAAGAACCGGGTAGAGGAGATACGAAGGTAAAAAAAATAGCATGTGTCTCTTACTGTACCATAAAATTTCACATTTTGAAGAACATGCAGTCTCATTCACTCAAAGTAATCACGGAACCCATTAGTAAAAAAATCAGTGATATTCGACAAAAATCAACCCCAAGCTTTTTGTTATTTTTTTCCTTTTTTATTTATTCGTTATAGAAAAGAACTTCAGTACGTGCGCCAGAAGAGTGCCATTTTGTCTACATTTGCGACCTTTCTTCATACTAGCTCCATTGTGGCATGTTTTATCTCCCTGACGACCCTAATCATCACTGGAGTTGAGCTCAGCACCTACAACATTTTTATGGTGCTCGCGTTTATCAGAACCATCCGCTTGTCTGCCTCATCAACTTTTGCTGCCGGTGTAAACTTCATAGGTGCTGCGGCTGGTTCGCTTGGGAGAATTCAATCGTTCCTAGAACTCGAAGAAACGGTTTACTCCGAGGGAAGCTACAGCAGAAAGAGAACACGCTCAAAGATTCGATCCTTCTTAGATCTGACGGATGCAGAAATGTCCGAGTACCTTTCCAACGAGGACTTGACTAAGATCTCCAAAGACATCAAAGTCGGAAACACTGTTCCACAATATGAGCCCGCACTCATCAAGCAGCAGTCTCTCGATATCGCGGATAACCCATCAGGTGATCTCCACGTAACCTTTGAAAATGTATCCTGTTATTGGGGAAGTGGAAATAGATCAATAGCATTGAGAAATGTAACATTTAGGACCACCGCTAAAGAACTGACCCTTATTAATGGTCCGGCGGGATGTGGGAAGTCCTCTCTCCTTGCGGCCATTCTTGGGGAACTCCCTCCAACTGAGGGACAGATTTCAAGCGTCGGAAAGATCGCATACGTGCCACAGACTCCATGGGTGTTTAGCGACACCCTAAGGGAAAACATTGTATTTGGAAAGCAATACAACCCGTTCAGGTATCAAGCTATAGTCAATGCCTGTAACTTGCAAAAGGACATCGACAAGCTCTCTGATGGCGACCTTACAATTATAGGAAGCAATGGATTTACTTTGTCGCAAGATCAGCAAGCTCGTATTGGCATCGCTAGAGCAGCATATTCAGACGCTGACATCTATCTTTTGGATGATCCTTTATGTGCAGTAGAACTTAGAGTAGCTGAACAGGTTTTCGCAAAATGCATCTGTGGACTACTATCAAAGCGAGTCCGTATTCTCGTGAGCCGTCAGTTGCAATTCGTGGAGCGAGTGGATCAAATCCTGACCATGCGCGCAGGGACCATAATAAATGAAGTGACCTCACAAGTTATGGGTTACAGATCTGTTAAGCTTCATTCGCCAGGAGGATCAAGAGAACCGGAAAGAAAAATTCCTGTGAATAAAACAGTGGAGTTTGTGATAGAGGAAGAAATCCAAGAAAAATATCGAACACGGTCAAACCTGTTTGAAGAAGAAGAAATGATGGGGCCTGTTTCCTTAACAGTGTACTGGAAATATCTTAGAAACGGCGCTTGTCTTCCTTTCCTGGTTGCTTTTGCTATTTTTACCTTCTGTGTTCAAGGTAAGTACCCTTTACCATTAGAAGATTAACTCTGATCAAAGTTTTGTTAACATGCATAAGAGTATGTAACAATGGAAAGGCCTCGCAAGTTATAATAACTATTTTTATTCGCAAGTCCCAAGTACATTGCTATTGAGGGTAGCGGTTTTGTGCGCGCCAACTTCAAAGTTCTTAGCACTTCTTTTCTCTTCGAAATAGACTGGAAGGAAAATGCGGAAATAACGCAAGTTAGATCTGTTTAAGGATGTATAAGCTTTATTTTATTTTTGTCTAACAGGGGCTATTCTTGTCCCGGATATTTGGTTACTGCGCATGAGTGAATTCGCGCCACGTCTGTCCTTGGATCAAACGAGCTGGTACATTTACGCTGCTATGGTGGGCGGAGTTTTTATGCTGACAATCTTACGCGCATCATTTTTCTTCGCCACAACTCTTCGCTCCTCTGAACGTCTCCATCAAAAGATGATTGTTTCTGTGCTTCAAGCGCCAATCGCCTTCTTTGACACACACCCAACAAAAAGTATTTTGAATCGCTTCTCTAAAGATATCGGTTGTATGGATGAACTTCTTCCGAGTGTGTTCTTAGTCGCGATTCAGATGACATTGTTCGCTATTTCGGTCTTCTTGCTTCCTGTAATTCTCAACCCATGCGTGTTTCTGGTGGGAGGTCCTCTGTTTGTTTTATTTATCATTTTCTGGAGCTACTACCTAAAGACCGCGCGCCAGGTTAGGAAACTGGAGATTAGTTGCCGCAGACCGGTGGTTGGTCATTTCTCTGAGACGCTGACTGGACTGGTGACAATAAGGACGCACAGCATGCAGAAAGCCTTTACGGAGGGCTTCTATGGGTTTGTAAAAATTTTTGTTGTTTCTCTTGCACAGCTCACAGCGTAAGCTAATCCAGGAGACAGAAATGTTTTTAACGAAAGATTTAGAACTAAAAATCCTTACCACGTGATTTATTTGATTTTAACTCAGTTACCAGGACTCTCACAGTCAAGGATGCTCCACGAACATTTCTTGCGGGGGCTGGATCGGGTTCCGCCTCGACATGGTGTGCGCGGTGTTCGTGATTGCAGTAACCGCTGGAGCATTTTACGTCAAGTTAGATGCCGGTACGTATCATTACTGTAGGCTGTGCCTCTAACCTTTAAACTACTTCCAGTTAAAGGCCGAAAGAAACTGGCATTTTCAATTTCTTTGGTTTTTCAGCGCTTACAATTCTATCGCTGATCTACGCCCTGCAGCTGTCACTTGACATGTCACAGAATGGCATCAAACGCTGTGCAGAAGTAGAAAACTACATGAGTGCTGTGGATCGTAACCTGGCCTGCTCTGAGATCGAACGGGAGCCTGGGTACGCGATCGAGATTCAGCCTCCAATGCTATGGCCTAAAGATGGTGGAGTCAGTTTTGAATGTGTTTCTTTGAGTTATAGCAGAGAAGGATCAAGAGTTTTGAAAGATATCTCCTTCACAGTGCAGCCTGGGGAAAAGTTGGGCATTGCTGGACGACCGGGTACCGGTAAATCATCGATCGTGAATGCTCTTTTTCGAATGCCAGAATGCGGAGGAAAGGTCACAATTGACGGTGTTAGGATAAACAACCTTGAGCTTCAAGCAACCAGGCGCGGTATTTCAATTATCACTAAGGAACCAATTCTCTTCATGGGTTCACTGCGCATGAACGTCGATCCGTTTCTAAACCACAGCGAGAAGGAAGTCTGGGAAGTACTAGAGAAGTGCCACTTAAAGTCCTGGGTCGAGAGTCTTCCAAAACAGTTGTACCAGGACCTCGCGGACTGTAGCGCGACATTGGGTCCTAGTGAAAGACAGTTGATCTCATTTGCGCGTGCACTGCTACACAAAAGCAAGATCGTGATAATAGATGAAGCTACATCCAGCGTGGATTATCGTACTGATCGTCTTATCCAGGAAGTGATCCGTACCTGGTTTATTGATTGCACTGTCATCACTATCCCACATCGACTGAGTACGATTATCGACTACGACCGCGTCATGGTCCTGGAGCGAGGAAAGATTGTCGAGCTGGACAAACCGGAAGTCTTGCTGAGGAGAAACGATGGTTATTTTGCCCACTTATATGGAAATCAATGTCCGTCATGATTAATTAAGGAACACTAAAGACACTTCAAAAAGACTGAGAGTTGACACAGTAGAAAGTAAAACATCGAACTTGTTTAACCTGGTGGCCAGTGCATCACTTTGTAAAATATGTCTGTCTTACAAGAATACAAAAAATATAACGTACGGAAAAGTGACAAGAACACATACCATAGTTTGGTGATTATCCACTGAAACGCCACTATAGCTAAGTTAGTATCGAGTGCTTTTATACTAGTGTGGTCAAAGCACCCCTTTAGCTATAACAAGTAACTAAAGCGCGTATGTGCAGTCTTTATTTTAGCTAAATTCCAGCGTTGGATCAGGTTAGGGCCAGTTCAATGTCCGCACTTGTCAGCGCTGAGAGTCTACCGTAGTAACTAGCTATGACTAATAGTGGCCTATTCTTGGCCAGTCTATTGCGCATGCTTAGTCATATCAACTGGTGTCCAGTTTGAGTTGACTGAAATGGAAATGGACATTTCTCGCTGTATAATTAATATAAAGTATTAGAGTGCAGCATCCAAGCAAATTGTACGTGAAAATGACGATGTTGTGATTCCAGAAGGTGTTTGATATGGTTCTGGCTATCATAGTAATTCCAAAATCTTTATTGTTCCCAGTAATTATGAAAAATATGGTAAACATTGTCGCGTTAACCATTTATTGGTTTTAAAAATCTGAGCAAAGATAAATCGGTATTCATAAGTAATATTAACGAAGAATTGTCTTTTTTGCGGATCAAAACAAAAAAAGGAAATCAAAATAGCAAATAAAATTATGTAATTACTCAGATTTATTCATTCGATCACGGGCCAATTAAAAAAAATAAGAATCACTTTCATTGGTTTCGTTACTGTCTTGATGTTTAGCAACCGGTCCTCAGACTGATAATTGCCGCGAACTCAGCAAAGCAGTATTGTGCGAGTTGTTGGCTGGAAAGGCCCCGGATGTTCAAAAGGTGGATACATGTAGTGTTGTCCATTGGAAAAATTTCTATCCAGGAGATAA
This sequence comes from Porites lutea, assembly GCF_958299795.1. Taxonomy (NCBI): domain Eukaryota; kingdom Metazoa; phylum Cnidaria; class Anthozoa; order Scleractinia; family Poritidae; genus Porites; species Porites lutea. Next base: position 648,249 of record NC_133209.1, read on the forward strand.
CGCAGTTAGGTTTTCTAATACTTATCTACTGGATTCTGATTTATCTGTGCATACAACCGGGGCTACCCTGTGTGTCACCCCACGATGATTTGAAAATAGTCTTGTTTCCCAAAGAGGAACGTTTAAAAAATCACGAACATCATTAAAAAGAGTTTTCGTTATTTGAAGGCAATTTTAATAACATTCCACATACACTAGGTTATCAAATAAATGAAGTGTGATAAAAGCAAATTTAACAAAGACAGCGGTGATGTTAAATACTTCAACAATTTTTTTAAAAAATATTACCTCAAAATTTACCCGCCTTGACATCACATTAAATTTTCTTTGACCAGGAGCCCATGGGCTCCTGCTTTGACAGATTATTATGTTCCTCTTAAAATATAGCTATCATTCCAGGAATATTTCAAAGATAAATTAAAACCAACTTAAGACTTCTAAGAATTTAACTGCGATGATTGTAAGAAACGTCCCCAGATATAAACGTTATACTCTGTCCGGCTCGTCACCAGTCTTCCTGGGGGTTGCCGCGGTCTCTTTGTAGTCTTCAATGGAGAGCATACTCGGAGGGTCTTTATATGACTGGGAAGTTTTGAAATCTAAACAAAGAAATGGCAGAAAGAGTTGCTCAATTAAAAAACTTAAAAAGTCTCTTATTCCTCTAGTTTCTCGAAACTAGAAGCACTTTCACACAGCACTTTCAATGATCTGTTCATGTGGGACGTAAAGGAACCCACCCCACTGTTCGAAAAGAATGAGGGACGTAGACCCAGGTGGTGTTGCCAAAAAAAAAAACTTGTTTTGGAACGTATCTGGTCAGATTTGTATTTTCTCGTCCGCGTTTCGCTTGACAGACCCGAAAAAAATAGACGATACTCGTATTATTTCCTATTTACTATAAGATAAAGACTGCGGGATCAGTACTCAGTTCAGTTTTTGCCCATGGAATAACTTAAGTCTCTTATTATATAACAAGATTGAAGTTACCTTTTGAATCAGAACATGCTGGTGGCTGGGAATCTTGTATAGGTAGTGGATTTTTGCAAGTCTCCTCAACAGGTATCATCGGGGACTGGTAAGGAGACTCTTGTTCCGGCGTAGCCACAATCAGAAGATCTTGCTCAAGCCCAACTTCATGACGTTCATTCTCCACGGTGTGCAAGCCAGTTTTGGTCTTAAGGTTTCTCCTTTTTTTACAGTAGCAAAATAAAACAAGAACAGCTAATACCACGGCACCGGTAGGAACACCTGCAACGATACCAATAAAGCGGGAGGATGTGCCAGATGACGCACTAATAACTGACGGTTTCTCTAATTTCTTTGTCGTGGGCACTGTCGTTGGACTTGATATGACGGTGGTTGATGGAGTCGGGTGCTGTGTTGGCGAGGGGCTGGTGCTTACGTTCCTCACTGCTACCTTTGCGCACTTCTCAGATCGCACAAAGTTACACCGCATGTTTGCCGCGACCTCAGGGACTTGACATGCGGTCTCTAATATATCTTTGCCATCGTTACAGCAAGGAGAACATGGCTCGCACCTTCCCACGGTGTTGTCAAAGTAGGCCCCTCGCGTGCAGTTGCCACAAACTGCATTTGATGTCAGAGTACAAGCTTTGATAGTTTCCTGGTACTCGTCACAAGGGTTGCAAATCTTGCATGCGCCGGCTTGATTTCCAGCCGAATACGTTTCACCGAGAACACAAGGCTGGCATTTAATAGGTGTTTGAGAGGTAATGACGTCTCCGCAGTTGACTGACAGCCCCTCCCCTGCCGGGCATGTTTGACATTTCTTGCACTTGTATCCATCAAGAGCCTCATCTTTGACGGTGATATCATCGTCTGGACAAAAGGGGCTAACGCCTATAATAAAGAAATGATTATTAGAACAAGAGCGCTAACTAGCCTTTACTCATGCCTCATACCACTTGGTAAGTAGCCTGCAAAGCCATTTCAAGTCAATAATTTCCTTGAATTACGCACACATGTCGTTATCGCGGGTAAAACGAAAAGTGACTAAACGGATGCATTTCCAATGTATTTACCCGCAATTAAGATCAACACAAGTTTTCATTAAAAGAATGCTTCAAGGAGAAGGACTTGTAAAATGGTCTTACCAGCAATCATCAAAGATAGCAGCAAAGAGGGAAGAAGAATACTCTGGGCCATATGTTAGGTTTCGGTTGGAAGTCCTGTGGGGAAAAAATGTCTGGGTGAATTGTTTTTCCACTAAACGTTATTTAAAGATTAGGAAAGGTTACGCAAGCGAGATATTTCCAGGATCGATCTTGTTAGCAAAAATTTGCTAGCAAATGTTTTTCGCAATTGTCGCAAAAGAAATAATTAAGAAAAAATTATGTCAGAAAATCACTAACAAATATCGCAAAAATCGCAAGAATAACAAATCTAACAAGAATCAAGACTTAGAAAAAAAAGACGCCAAAGAAGGGCCCCGAAATGTCCGCAAATATCGCAAAAATCGCAAATATAACAAGGATTTTTCTTCCTAGCTACAAACACCCATGACAAATATCGCAAAAATCGCAAAAATAACAAATCTAACAAGAGACAAGACTTAGAAAAAGAAGAAGCCAAGGAAGGGCCCCGAAATGTCCGCAAATATCGCAAAAATCGCAAATATAACAAGGATTTTTCTTGCCAGCGAAACACACCCATGACAAATATCGCAAAAATCGCAGAAATAACAAATGTAACAAAATTCCTGACTTAGAAAGTAAAGAACCAAAGAGGGGCCCCGAAATGTCCGCAAATATCGCAAAAATCGCAAATATAACAAGGATTTTTCTTGCTAGCTACAAACGCCCATGACAAATATCGCAAAAATCGCAAAAATAACAAATGTAACAAAATTCCTGACTTAGAAAGCAAAGAAGCCAAGAGGGGCCCCGAAATCTCCGCAAATATCGCAAAAATCGCAAATATAACAAGGATTTTTCTTGCTAGCTACAAACACCCATAACAAATATCGCAAAAATCGCAAAAATAACAAATCTGACAAGAATCAAGACTTAGAAAAAGAAGAAGCCAAGGAGGGCCCCGAAATGTCCGCAAATATCGCAAAAATCGCAAATATAACAAGGATTTTTCTTGCTAGCTACAAACGCCCATGACCGAATATCGCAAAAATAACAAATCTAACAAGAATCAAGACTTAGAAAAAGAAGAAGCCAAGAAGGGCCCCGAAATGTCCGCAAATATCGCAAAAATCGCAAATATAACAAGGATTTTTCTTGCTCGCTAAAAACACCCATGACAAATATCGCAAAAATCGCAAAAGTAACAAATCTAACAAGATTCTAGACTTAGAAAAAGAAGAAGCCAAGGAAGGCCCCGAAATGTCCGCAAATATCGCAAAAATCGCAAATATAACAAGGATTTTTCTTGCTAGCTACAAACGCCCATGACCGAATATCGCAAAAATCGCAAAAATAACAAATCTAACAAGAATCAAGACTTAGAAAAAGAAGAAGCCAAGGAGGGCCCCGAAATGTCCGCAAATATCGCAAAAATCGCAAATATAACAAGGATTTTTCTTGCTAGCTAAAAACACCCATGACAAATATCGCAGAAATCGCAAAAGTAACAAATCTAACAAGATTCTAAACTTAGAAAAAGAAGAAGTCAAGGAAGGCCCCGAAATGTCCGCAAATATCGCAAAAATCGCAAATATAACAAGGATTTTTCTTGCTAGGTAAAAACACCCATGACAAATATCGCAAAAATCGCAGAAATAACAAATGTAACAAAATTGCTGACTTAGAAAGCAAAGAAGCCAAGAGTGGCCCCGAAATGTCCGCAAATATCGCAAAACTCGCAAATATAACAAGGATTTTTCTTGCTAGCTACAAACGCCCATGACCGAATATCGCAAAAATCGCAAAAATAACAAATCTAACAAGAATCAAGACTTAGAAAAAGAAGAAGCCAAGGAGGACCCCGAAATGTCCGCAAATATCGCAAAAATCGCAAATATAACAAGGATTTTTCTTGCTAGCTAAAAACACCCATGACAAATATCGCAGAAATCGCAAAAGTAACATATCTAACAAGATTCTAGACTTAGAAAAAGAAGAAGCCAAGAAGGGCCCCGAAATGTCCGCAAATATCGCAAAAATCGCAAATATAACAAGGATTTTTCTTGCTAGGTAAAAACACCCATGACAAATATCGCAAAAGTAACAAATCTAACAAGATTCTAGACTTAGAAAAAGAAGAAGCCAAGGAAGGCCCCGAAATGTCCGCAAATATCGCAAAAATCGCAAATATAACAAGGATTTTTCTTGCTAGCTAAAAACACCCATGACAAATATCGCAAAAATCGCAGAAATAACAAATGTAACAAAATTGCTGACTTAGAAAGAAAAGAAGCCAAGAGGGGCCCCGAAATCTCCGCAAATATCGCAAAACTCGCAAATATAACAAGGATTTTTCTTGCTAGCTACAAACGCCCATGACCGAATATCGCAAAAATAACAAATCTAACAAGAATCAAGACTTAGAAAAAGAAGAAGCCAAGAAGGGCCCCGAAATGTCCGCAAATATCGCAAAAATCGCAAATATAACAAGGATTTTTCTTGCTAGCTAAAAACACCCATGACAAATATCGCAAAAATCGCAAAAGTAACAAATCTAACAAGAATCAAGACTTAGAAAAAGAAGAAGCCAAGGAAGGCCCCGAAATGTCCGCAAATATCGCAAAAATCGCAAATATAACAAGGATTTTTCTTGCTAGCTAAAAACACCCATGACAAATATCGCAAAAATCGCAGAAATAACAAATGTAACAAAATTGCTGACTTAGAAAGCAAAGAAGCCAAGAGGGGCCCCGAAATCTCCGCAAATATCGCAAAACTCGCAAATATAACAAGGATTTTTCTTGCTAGCTACAAACGCCTATGACCGAATATCGCAAAAATAACAAATCTAACAAGAATCAAGACTTAGAAAAAGAAGAAGCCAAGAAGGGCCCCGAAATGTCCGCAAATATCGCAAAAATCGCAAATATAACAAGGATTTTTCTTGCTAGCTAAAAACACCCATGACAAATATCGCAAAAATCGCAGAAATAACAAATGTAACAAAATTGCTGACTTAGAAAGCAAAGAAGCCAAGAGGGGCCCCGAAATCTCCGCAAATATCGCAAAACTCGCAAATATAACAAGGATTTTTCTTGCTAGCTACAAACGCCTATGACCGAATATCGCAAAAATAACAAATCTAACAAGAATCAAGACTTAGAAAAAGAAGAAGCCAAGAAGGGCCCCGAAATGTCCGCAAATATCGCAAAAATCGCAAATATAACAAGGATTTTTCTTGCTAGCTAAAAACACCCATGACAAATATCGCAAAAATAACAAATCTAACAAGAATCAAGACTTAGAAAAAGAAGAAGCCAAGAAGGGCCCCGAAATGTCCGCAAATATCGCAAAAATCGCAAATATAACAAGGATTTTTCTTGCTAGCTAAAAACACCCATGACAAATATCGCAAAAATCGCAAAAGTAACAAATCTAACAAGAATCAAGACTTAGAAAAAGAAGAAGCCAAGGAAGGCCCCGAAATGTCCGCAAATATCGCAAATATAACAAGGATTTTTCTTGCTAGCTAAAAACACCCATGACAAATATCGCAAAAATCGCAGAAATAACAAATGTAACAAAATTCCTGACTTAGAAAGCAAAGAAGTCAAGAGGGGCCCCGAAATGTCCGCAGATATCGCAAAAATCGCAAATATAACAAGGATTTTTCTTGCTAGCTAAACACACCCATGACAAATATCGCAAAAATCGCAGAAATAACAAATGTAACAAAATTGCTGACTTAGAAAGCAAAGAAGCCAAGAGGGGCCCCGAAATGTCCGCAAATATCGCAAAAATCGCAAATATAACAAGGATTTTTCTTGCTAGCTAAACACACCCATGACAAATATCGCAAAAATCGCAAAAATAACAAATGTAACAAAATTCCTGACTTAGAAAGAAAAGAAGCCAAGAGGGGCCCCGAAATGTCCGCAAATATCGGAAATATAACAAGGATTTTTCTAGATGGCTTAAAACACCCGTGACAAATATCGCAAAAATCGCAAATTCAAAGGGAACGGAGGGAGGGGAACGGTGGATTAGTGTCAGGGTTTCGTTTCAAACACCGATAGTAAGGTCTTTATTGGGGTTGTCACGGTATATCTAACAGCAGTGGCGAGTACCCTTAGTTACCCCGGTTCAATAAAATTTACCCATGGAGATTTGTGATAAAGCAATGACCAAGTATTTGAATTTTATGGTAATTCTTTATTACTAATTACCGACTCAATTTAAAATATAAGGTGGGAAATTTTGTGTTTACGCATTTTCTAACAGGAACTATGAATGTTAGGCCTGTATGAATGTATAACAAGAGTGTTTGATCACATTAATTACAGGCATGATTAGTTTGAAATATGCATAAGGTAAAATATTCCATGCTTAACTGGGATATATCTTAAAATGGCTAAATTTAGTTGCATGACTTCTTATTTGTTCTGGGAGAAGAAAAGATCCACGATAATCGAATAAATTGTTGTGTACGTACAAATTAATCCCTTAGAAAGGTATGGCTTATCTTCCACACTGATTTTCATACATCTCTTTAAGAATAGTTGAACTTAGCTTAAGATCAAAGCATAACCCTTTGGTAATCAATTTAGTAACTCCGATAATCTTACTATTAATGATATGCTGTTGTTGTTGGCAGGAAATAGTTTGTGACCAGGAAGGAAATATTTGTGATTTGTAATATTTGGGACCTTAAGGGTTGCTTCATTCCAAATTATACTAAATTCCATTCAATTGGTAATGTTAATACTTTGTTTAACCCGTTCACTGCCAGAGTACCTGACGGAGTTTTGTAATGTGACTCTAACTTTTGAGTCTGTGGACGAAATCCTGTGATGTGACCATTCATGAAACGTCTCTGCCTGTACTTACACATGGTGCTATTTGTGTTTCAAAATTTCACAAAATATAATTTGGAAATTTGGTCGAAATTTGCTTTTGGCTAAACTTGGCAGTGAAAGGGTTAAAACATTCTATACATACAATTACAAAAAAGATTCGTTAAATAATTTTGGGAAAAAAACGAGTATTACTTGTTTAGAGACTTGGATATGTGTTACATGTTATGTTCGAATTGAGGATATTGACTATCATTCAGTAATGTTCATTGTTCACTTGTTGATGTTGATGCTGTCTCCTCACCTTGATGTCCATCAGCAGTCTTCTTTTTTTTGCTTGGGGGTGGTCCACAGTTCTGCACAAATTGTGCCTGGGCATCAGCTGCAGATGGATGGCCGGTGTTATTGTACGCGCCATTGTACATTGGGTATTGCACAGCGACATTCATGTATAATGCCTGTTTTCTTTCCCCCAATGTGCTCTTCTTGATATTTTGAACGATGGTTGCGGTGGGTTCTTGGGCATGAAAGTTCTGCTACCACCCCCCTTTTATTGCTTAAAATTTGCCCCCTTCTGTGCGCGGCACTCCTTTTTATGCGTTATAGCTGTATGTTGATGGAAGAACGAAGCATACACAGATTGATATGACAGTATTTTGCTACTGTCAGTAATTTCGGGGTCCTTCTTGCCTTCCTTTTTTTTCTAAGTCTGGAATTTTATTACATTTGTTATTTTTGCGATATTTGTCACGGGTGTGTGTTAAGCTAGCGGGAAAAATCCTTGTTACTTTTGCGATTTTTGCGATATTTGCGGACATTACAGGGCCCTTCTTGGCTTCTTCTGTTTCCAAGTCTTGATTTCTTGTTAGATTTGTTATTTTTGCGACTTTTGCGATGTTTGTCACCGGTGTTTTCACCTAGCAAGAAAGATCCTTGTTACTTTTGCGATATTTGCGGACATTTCGGGGTCCTTCTTGGCTTCTTTTTTTTCTTAGTCTTGATTTTTGTTAGATTTGTTATTTTTGCGATTTTTGCGATATTTGTAAGTCATTTTCTGACATAATATTTTCTCAATTATTTCTTTTGCGACAATTGCGAAAGCAATTTGCTAGCAAATTTTTGCTAACAAGATCGATCCTGGACATAAGTGACGCAAGCAGTCCCTTATTCAGTCTCTAAAAGATTCAGTAGTCTGCTTAAGGAGCTGTGCGAACAAGCGTAAAATTCTCTATCCACCTTTTTTTCCTCGCTCTCAACACCACATTTGATTTAACTGAGGTTAGTCCTGGCCGACCGGTTCTTTTCTGACTCAGGGACAGCCACAAATTATTAAACTTCTGTTAGGATTATGATAATTTATGCTGGTCAATGAACGTTTCTCATTGACTAGTTTTTGACATGTGGTTTTTGATATATTAGTACTGTTCTGTTCTTTTCTTTTTTCTTTTCGCGCTCGTCCTTGTGAACTGTGACACAGCGTATGTTTAAGAATAAATGTCCAAAGAGTGCTCGATGGGTTTGAATCTTTCTAACAACTTCAACTTTGTCTTTTTGTTGGATAATTACAACTTTGTCCCTAGGGCTTTTGCATTAGGGTTGGTGGGTTGGTGCGGCGGACTGGGTGGTATTTAGTATTTACAGACTCTCGGAGTGTCAGTCAATATTGAACGTAAAATCCGTTCTCGACCTTCTTAATAGCGCTCTATTTAATTCGACTGCCACCCAGTTTCAAGTCTGCCTCCTTTCCAATTCCCACTACAAAGAAACCTAGAGAGAAAACATAGAGGCGCACTTAATTCGAATAAAATCCAACAAACTCTCTTGTATGGTTACGTAACAACATATGAATAACTTTCCGTTTTTGTTTATCCATGGAGATGTTTGTAATTTCGTATGCACCGTCAAAACCAGAACGAATACGGTTTGCTCATGTTATCTAATCTTCCGGTGCCATGCTCAGTTAAGACGAAACGTCTTTGTAATTTAATATTTTAGTTTTTAAAGAGTTGTGACGTAAATCCTGTTTTGCAATGCTTGCATAATTTTTGTAAAAAAAATGTTTTTGCCACGTATATGTTCAGGCTCCTTGAAACATCGCAAGTTTACTTATTTTCTGGAAGTCAGTGCCTAGGAAAATTAAAGGCGGGGTTTGAGACGACATATCAGTAATTACATCAAAAAGGTAATTAAAATATGTCGAGGCCCCTGACGTTACGAAAAATCAGTCAACTTGGGATAATCGCGGGCACTTGCGATCACCATCAGAGGAATTTATAAATACATTAAAGTGAATAACCCAAACTGCTGTACCAAATAAGGTAGAAATTTTTCTAGAGAATAAGACTTACCTTATTTAGATCTACGAGCCAAACAATCAACTATTAAAGAGTCACTTCACTCGTGCCATTCGTGTACTCTCTAATATTGATAAGCGGAAACCAACAATATCGTTTTTCCGTCGTAGCTTTTAAGGAATGTGACAGGTCCCAGTTTTTTATTTGTAATACAAGTTCATTTTTTAAAACTTCCTGCTTACAAGAGACGTGAGAAGACGCTTGATTCAAGTGCTGACATAGATTTTGTTACAAAGTTATTTGTAACAGGTCTAGGTTACCATAATGGATGCAAGTCCCTGTTTTTAATTCGTTTTAAGTACAAGTATGTTTTGAAGAAAGGGTTGTCTAGAATCAATTCTTTCGTGTTAGAATGTAACTGTTCAGCAATGGTCAAAGTATGAAGTAAATCCCTGCGTCAATAACAGGTCTGTTCACATCAGGGAAATACGGAAAACTAAGAACTTCCGCATTCTAGCGTCAATCGATTGGGACTGGCAGTAAAATCTGTTTGTTAAGCCCTCAAAAACCGCCACGGGTAAACAGGTCTGATTAGCACATTATTTTTTACCTGGGATCAAGATAAATAAATGTTTTTGTATTTCCGATGAATTTTTCAGTTTAAAACCACAAAAATTCAAGGCTCTCGATCCCTGCCAAACGAAACACTGAAACAGACACGTTGACTACGCCAGACAACTAAAATGGGTCACTAAAGACATTATACTCTGTTCATGGGTCAACCGGCGATCATGTTCGGAAACTTTCATGAAAGTTAAGTAAACACATCAGAAATTTGAGCATGAAAAATTTGACCAAAGAAAATTATAGCTTTTAAAATTTTTTTATTGTCTTGCCTCGAAGTTTCATGAGGCCCCAATCATATATAAAGTTTTTTTTATAAAAGAAAATCGTTAGTTCTTAAATCGCACTCTAATTATAATCATCCAGTTACGGATCCTTGCACTGGAACGGCCAGTGGGGTTGCGATAGCTCAAAGCACTTTTCGCCTTACTCAGAATCGAAACTTTGGAACTTTTTACGCTGTGTGATCATTCACAAAAAACTGCCTCTAAACAGCCTCTGTATCAGAGCCTTGGAGATCACTCTCATTTAGGCCATGCTTTTTTTTCCGGACAAACAAGGAGAATAGCTTACGAACAGATGTCCGTGTCGGCACAAATCCTCTCAAGAAAAGATCGCCGTATTATTGCCGCATACACGAACACATCAACAATCTCAAGTACCATTGTAAGTTTTGTTGGTTCCGAAGTCAGACATTATCAAAAGGTAAGTTACGAAAACTAAGTCACGCTAAGTGTGCATATGTTGACCACAATTTTCTAGCAAACCAAAATCCGTCCAGCCTTCTTGGCAAATTTCAAGAGAACTAAACTTACCTTAATGTCGATTGATGAGACACGAAGAAGACAGCCTCGTTACATAATAAGGTTTTCAAATATAAAGTGGATTCCTTTCCTGCTCTAAATCAATGCTTACTGTAACAATCACGTGACCATATTATACAGGTTTTACTGGGCGTGTAACAGGTTTGATCTAACTTACGATCAGGCAGCCCTTCTTCCCTTTTAATTTGGGGGGGTGGGGGGGAGAAAAGAAAGGACGGCTGATACATTTACTTACAAGTCATCTACCCGTCGTTCAGATATCTGGACTTTTTTCTGATTGAACGTAATGTCGTTATTGACAAAAGGGTCTTCGAGCCGCGTTCTGATTGGTTAGATGATCACATGTCAGACTTCCAGCACCGTTAAAAACATGACGCTATTTATGGCGGCTGTAGAGGAAGACAAGAGGAAGATGCAAACAGAGAGGTTTTGCCCTTTCCCCGTCCGCCGTTTTTCGCTTTCCCTCGGAAAAAAGAGCGCCTGATCGCAGGTTGATGTATCCATAGTGCCTGTAAGGCACGTTTGTAATTTTCCATGCGGCCTAAAGAGGGCTAGTCAAAATATTTGACTACTTTACTTTCTTCTTTGTATCAAAACAATAGGCTCTTCCTATTGCAAGGCTCCTGCCGGCTATTGTTTTGAAACAATGTTAAATCTTGAGAAACATCTACATATTCAAAAACCTAGTAGAAAGGCAAAATGTTAGGTTTTTAAAATCTTGTGTATCAATAGCCACTTTGAATTTGATGTACAACGCCTAAGACATTTCGTGGTTTCCTGGCGATGATATGTGCATTAAATTGCGGAAACAGTAGTCTAATTATGTTATGTCCGACAACCAGACAGAATTAAGAGACGTTAAAACGAAAAGTATACTTTCAGCTTTCTTTTCGGAAATTCCGGAAAACTTTTAAGCAAAGTAAACTGGGAGTTTTCTCAAGCCTTCTAAGAGAACTTCGTAAACTAATTAATCTCATATGCTATCGAAATAAAGACTTAGTAGTTTAGAAATCTGACTTTGTGAGTCGCAAGTTTTTCTGTCACGTGACTGTACGGTACACCTTCAAGGAGAAGCAATGTCTGCCTTTTTATTCTAACGCCACAAAAATCTCACAAGTCGATAAAACTTTATCGCGGTTCTTGGGTTTTTGAAAACATTAGTCTAAGGCGTGTGTCCATGTGAAAAACAAAAACAAAAAAATTAGCGCACTAGTAAATGTAGTCCAACTGCAGCATCCTTTGAAGGTAATATGGACTATGGTAACCCATGACCAGTTAGAAAGATACTTCCCCCACAAATAGGGAGTATTTGAATAATTCACCTAAAAGATAAAGCATTCGTTCTTAATTCTCACTGATTACCTGTGAAATCTTTAAAACCTGTTAATATCGAAGACGCTCCTCTTGCGTGCTTTGCCGCTAAGGTCACACTTCTGCCACGTCAAGAAGATAAATGCGCTATATCAAAGCGCGGAAATGCTCTTTAATATGCTTTCAACTCGAGAGCAAAGTCCAGCTCCAATTTCACGTGCATGAAGCGGAAAAATTATACATACAGGAGGTATTAAATATATATTAAATCGCTCAGCGTATAATTATGTAGTTTGGCCTGCCTCGAGTAGCATATTAGTAGTCAAGTGATCGTCAAGTGAAAAATTGTTCGACAGATAAAATGCAAAAATTCATAACTGGTTGCGATCCGTTATCTTAGTTAATTAGGCGCCGACAAAGGTGTAAAAAAATTAGTCATAATTAACGAACGGAGAACCTAGAGGAGTCTGTCACGTGACTGTATATGGGCGAGCGTCGAGAAAAGAGCGGTTTTCACTTGACTGTCGTAAAACCAAAACCAAAGTAAATACACTAGCCAACCAAAGGGCGTAGTAAAACCAAAACCAAAACCAAAACCAAAACCAATCCCTTTCGACAGTCAAGTGAAAACCGCTCTATAAAATAAAAGTGTGTAAAGTTTGTATGAAGTATCGGATAATCCATCATGAACTTTCCTCTCGCGTGCTCTCAAACTTATATTAGTAACATTCGGCAGCTCTCCCCATTCCAGGCTGGGCCCGTTTCTTAAACATTCAGCTGGACAGAGGTTTCAATACTTTTGCAGATAACATGAGAAAACTAGCAAAACTAGCAAAATAGGCTAGTTTGTTAGCTAGAACCTGAGCTTTTGTTATTTAGATTTTGAGTCGAATATTTGATTTCGGGCTCGAAACAAAACATGATTAAATTTTTTTCAAAATGAGTTTTATGCAACTCTCAAAACGCAGCGTTAATATGCGGTTAGGTTTTTACCAAAAGAAACTGTTTAATAAACGCAGTTTTATGTTCCTATTTAGCAAACTTTTTGGGAATCGCTGACTTTGTCAGCGAGACAGGAAGACATTAGTCTGTTACACAGCCGTTTTTAGTGTCGTTGCGTGACGACACTAAAAACGGCTGTGTAACAAACTAGGAAGACTCCTGTCTTGTTATGTTGATAGCTAAAACATATCAGTCAAGCTACGGAAAGGGGGAACCACCGAACCACCATGAATTTACGGTAGTTAGTAGAGAGAAATCACTTCCCCGAAGCCAAAACACGTCCCAGAATCCAAAGCACTTCCCAGAATCCAAAACACGTCCCAAAACCAAAAGCGCATCCCAGAATCCAAAAACACTTCCCAGAATCCATTAAAACACTTCTCGGAATCCAAAAACACTTCCCAAAATCCAATAAACACTTCTCGGAATCCAAAAACACTTCCCAGAATCCAAAACACTTTTGGATTCTGGGACCTATATTTGGATTCTGGGAAGTGTTTTTGGATTCTGGGAAGTATTTTTCCCTATGAGCCACGTTCTACCAAAAAGCTCAGTCTTGGGGATGGGTTGGGTTGAAACGTCTTATCATAACGATGAAGACGTGGGTTTTTAGCACTGCAGTATTACAAACAAGGACCAAAGAAAGTTCATGACGTTCACTCTACATCCAAAATGCGGCTGATGTATCACTAATGGATAGCGGACCACAAAATTTCACGGTACATCAACCACATTTCTGGTGTAATGAAAGTCGTGAACCTTGTTTGTAAAAATCATATTTTCTTCATTGTCAAAAGATTCGGTTGAAGGTGTCCAATCACCGACGATCAGACACCCTTTCATTATAATGTAAACACACTTGACTAAAATCATTTCTACGCTGTCGCGGTTTAACTTTAGTTCGGAAGTCTTTAAAAGTTTCATATAGATAGCAATCTCCCAGTAGTGATCGTGCGCACACACGCAACCAGTTCATCAAGAAAGGAAGATTTGAATTCATAAATATTTGCCCCTATTGACCTCGTTAAATATTCGCTTCTTCATAGATGAGAGCCCCGGCTCGAATAGTTAAATTAAAAGCAAAAAAATACATGTTATAAAATGATTCGTGGTGATTGCAAATAAATAAGAGAGGATCTCCATTTAGAACGATGGTATGGTGTCTAACACCCTCCAGAAGTATAAAGGACGATCTCTTTGAAAGTATGGTTTGAAACCGAAAAACAGCTAGCTTTTGTAACGGATTCCATTGTGCTGACGTAAATCCGTTTCACAAGGTCGTGAAGCAACAAATCAGACCCAAATTGACGAAATTTTTTCCATTCAGAAACTATTTTAAGTAGAGGATGTGCCATTTCTTTTTTAGGAGATTCTGGTTGTTTACCATTTGCATGGGTAACCCCTTGAGTCGGTCCACGGTTTGGGCAAATGGTAGGCAGACTGGGAAATTGCGTCCCGGAATCGCGTTAATTTATTTAGTTTACTATTTGTGAAATCAGTTCCATTTACCAAAAAACGGCCGGGAAGGCCTGAAACTGGTATCAAAGATGGCTTAGAAGAATCCCAGAAATGGAACACATTCACGAATTTACCGTTTTGAGCATTCCGGACAGAAAAACAGGACTGCCGTTGCTCCCGGAAATTAGTTTCGCTGGAACAACCCAAACAGTCGTGTTCCATACTTTCCAACCAGATTATTCGGTTTTTCCCGGTAAACAACCTCTGCTATAGAGTACTAAAGTGATGACGTCATAAAAATGAAATTTCTCAAATTATGGGATTTGTCAAGATATTCTGAAAGAACAATGTCCAAGAGGCCTACTTGCCAAAAATGAGCATTTCGGGGCAAATTGTCTCCGAGATCGTAGCCCAGTTATACTCAGAAAACTCCATACAAACCCTTTTAATTTTTTTGGGGGTCGACCCAAAAAAAATTTAGAAGGGTTTGTATGGAGTTTTGTAAGCATAACTGGGCTACGATCTCAGCGACAATTTGCCCCCAAATGCTCATTTTTGGCAAGTAGGCCTCTTGGACATTGTTCTTTCAGAATATTCTGACAAATCCCATAATTTCGGAAATTTCATTTTTATGACGTCACACTTTAGTACTCTATCGGTACATTAAATTGTTTCTATAAACCCTTTCCTACAGGTGTTTGTTTTCTAGTATTTTACGACCAGAAAAATTTGAAATCCCTGCGATGTTGGAAAAGAAAAGGTTACATTTCACTGCCGTCCACATGAACTTAATCCTACCTTTGTGCAGACCACACATGTCTAAAAAGATTAAAATGTAGCTGACTGAAGCGAATTCCAATGTCACTTTGATTTGAAAATACAAAGGTCACCCGAAATGTAGAAAATAAATTCCTCGACATCGGGCTTGACACGTACGTAAAATGAAAAGGATGCAACAATTACCATAAATTTTCCTTCGTTTGAAAGAAAGCGGTATTGAAAATAAAACCATAAGTAAGATTACTAAGGTAGTAGAAAGACCGATGTAAAGGCAAAACAAATTAAAACGAGCGTCACGAAACTCAATCACGTTTATGCACATGTTAACCATAATTGCCAGACCGTTAAGCACGGCCATCAGTGTTTGGTTTGATATCAGACCGAATCATGAAAATAGGTGGCCAGTCTACTTGTTAAACTTTTTAAAAGACTATCATACCTGCTGACCTTGATGAAGTCCAATGGGTTAGTAGAACGCTTCGCAAACAGAAATAGAAATCGAAGCGTCCTCCTCGATCTCCTCCAGCACTCTGGATGCAACTTTTTGCCGGTGGAACCTGTTATGAACCTGTGTGGTAATCTATCCTGTAGCCGCAGAAGAAAGGTCACGCGCCCACGAAATGGAGCTTATATGTAGCCCACTTGCGGGCGAGTTTAACAAAGCGACCACAATTTTCTTTTGCCTATACTCTCATGGCAAAGTCAGTTGGGGATTGGAGATTTTGAAGGTTGCATTTTAATTTCGCGAACCTAAAGTGGAAATCCTTTTTATTTTCAGTTTTGTTCTTCTTGATTTGTTTGCCCCTTTTCATTCACTAACTGGTTCACTACAGATCCGAAGGAGTGGGGGGGGGGGGGGGGGGGGGGAACGGAGAGGCTCCTCCCGAAAGAGGTACCTTCTTCAGGATTCAAATGCTGATCAGTGGGTAAGAATTTCACTGAAAGTATAGGGAAATCTGTGATTTCGGTCTGTAAAAGGACCAAAAAAGGCAAGGCGGGTTTTATGGCTGTGAAAAAGAGAAGAAATTAAACTTCTTGGTTTAGTGATTTAACCCTATTATAACGACGGTGCATTTACAGCAGCTGAAAGGGACGCAGTGGTCCAAAAAAGGAACGTGAAAGGGGTACCATTTGTCAATAGAAGGTATAATACAAAAGGTGTACCTTTCTGCCAAAAAAGGTATTTTAAAGGGTAAGGGATTGGACCTCGGGGCGGAACCTCCCCGTTTAAAACTTCGTTGAGTACGCCGCGGGTTATAGATTTACTTTTGGGAAAAGGAGAAAAATAAAAAAACAGCATCAGAGAGACATGATAAACAACAACAACAATTCATTTGTAAGGAAATAAACAAACATGTGACGTTTTAGTCATTTAGTTTTCGAACATTACAACTTCAGTTCTTGAAGGTTCGAGAAGGTCACCATCCCAAGATCTCCCAAGTCAAGCTTTCCATCCGTCGGTTTTCACTCTGAAAACACGATTCCGCTTAAAAAGCTGTAGTGGTCAGACTTAAGATTGAGGTGCAGTAGAAAGCATACCTCGCCAGGATAGCAGGAGCCCGGACAGCCTTTCTTTCGCTTGCTCGATACTCTAACCTGTTCCAGGCGTTTAGATAGTGAGGAGCAAGTTAAATCGTACGCGGCGAGCGCTAAAAGAAACACGAGGGGAAAAAAACGAGGGGAGACTGGGGCGCCTTATTTTTTCCCTCGTCAATTTTTCGCCCGCGCCCTAATTTTTTGCCCGCTCCCCACCATTTGAACGCCTGGAACAGGCTATCGATACTCAGGCCTGCTTGATACTCAAGAAGACTGAAGGTAGCTCTGCTAGCAGGGTGAGGTAAGCATGGAGTTACCCTGACTTAGATTCGGCCAAAATAGGTTCAAGTTCACCTGCAGCATCTGCTCGTCCGATTTCCTTGAGCACATGATACAATTTCGCGACAGTAGCATCAGCTGCTGTGGCCCAGTCTTCCAGGAGCATTTGAGTGCTTTGCCCTGGGAATAGTTTGAAATTACTGACTTGCGCGTGAGTGTAATGTAACTTTCCTGCGAGGTAAATCCAGTTCTTGTATGCAGCAGGATTTAACAGGAAACCCAGTCTTTCGTAAACCTCGGCGCTTATGTCTCTTAACATGACTCCATTTCCTAAAAAACAAACGCCCCTTATGTAAATGTATATGTGACATCACGCGTGACCTGTATATATAACAATTATTCACCGAAGTGGAGGTGGCTAGTCCTGGATATTTACCGAACTGCGAAGCAGTGAGGTAAATATCCACGACTAGCCACCGACACTGAGGTGAATAATTGTTTTAGTATATACTAAAACAGTGAGATAATTGAGCACAAAAACGACGATTTTTAACTCAAATACTGTTGCCAACGATTACAATTTTGGCGCGTAATGACCGGGCGGCCGCGGCCGTCGCTTTTTCTTGCCAGCAACTAAAACTTTTGAAGGCATTTATTTAGCTGTTGCGGGGAAATTTCTTCAAAAGGAGTTGTGAATTCTTTTTGTATTTAAAATCATTCTATAAAAAAAGATTACTAAATTTAGTTTTAAGCTTATTTATGAACAACTCAACTAAATAAAGTAAGCAAGACTTAAGCTTCATTTGCATTTGTAAACAAAAAACTTTTTCACCGGTTTTATCGATAAATTCGTGTCAAAAAGACAAAGCTTTACCTGTTAAAACTTCCAATCCGAACTTCGTCACCTTCTTCGTGTATTTCGGAGACAGCTTGCTTGATTATTTGTGAAATTTCTTTGTTTGTTTACGGCAGCAGACCGGGAAGGCATTTTGCTTGCAACTTACACGAGTTTGGCGTCACTCGCTCCGAGGAACTGGAGGTGAATCAGTGAATAGTGCAGGATATTCACTGATTGAGTAGCCAATCAGAGCGCGCGAAAAACACTATCCACTGTTTTAGTATATACTAAAAAAATATACTCTGAGGTACTGAAGCATGAATTGTGATGTTTGCATTTGTAAACACAAAACACTGAGAAATAAAATGTCCTAAAGAATTCAGCAGCAAATTAAACTTACGGCGGGTGCATGTGACAAATGTAAAATAATCGCTGTTGTCTTTAGGATGGGAAGGGCCTTTCCGACCATCCGTAACGCAATCCCGCGTTCGTGTCTTGTTTTGAAGACTAACTTCGCTCAGGGTGGTTTTATGATTGTTGAGTAACCCACCCTGAAAGGCTTGAATTTTTTGGACAAGATCTTTACGCTTGATCTGTGTCAGGAGATCTTCGAGAAGTTGGCAATTGTTGCTGCAAAGTTCATTCCTTTGTTCCAGGTAAAGCATCAAATCCATTGGGTCTCTGATGTCCTCTAATTCTCTCGTTGTTAACAAATCACGCAACAAATACTTCAAGGACCTCAAATTTTCAGTCGTTAGTTCTTGACACAGCGAAAAGAGGACCTTACGAAACTCTGGGATACACGACATCTTGGAGTAGAAAGAGTCGCTCAAGACATTGACATAAGCATCGTTATTGAATGGATCGATTTATATTTACCCTAGCACATGTGCGAAGTGTCAAAGGGGGCTTCCCTTATCCCAAAATGCACTGCGCAACTAAGCTCTGGGGTAATCTCGTACCCAGATCTCACTCTGTTTTTCACTCCCTTTCTCTTGGCCATGGGAGATCTGGGTACGAGATTAGCTCTGGGGTGTAAGGCTGGAGACTGAGCCTAGGTGCAGCACGTTTAACGAATAGCCTGTTCCAGGCTCCTAGATAGTAATGAAGCGTAAGTGAGGCCACGCGAAAATATGAGCACGTGATCTGGTGGCCTGCGTGGCCGGCGTTGAAATGGGAAGGGGGAATTTGGGCGCGCGAGACAGCGTGAGGGGCGCGCGTGGTTTCGCGCCCTAATTCTCTTCCCCTTCTTTTTCGAACGCCTGCCACGTAGGCTAGTGATCTGCGAAAGGGGGCTCCCGTTTTAATTTCGTGGTCACGCTTTCTCAATTTCGCGGACCCGAATATCTCGGAGCCTGGAATAGGCTAGTTTCTTTATAATTAAATTCCTTGAAGAACGACGGCTTGACCGTTCAAAATATCAGGAAAACTTAGTCTTCTGTCTGCGGAAGAAGTTTGATGTGCATGCTTGTCAAGCTGAACAGAAAGGGCAGGGAGGGGAAGATTCATGGCAGGTACGCGTTAGCATTTTTAGTGTATCATAAACATGAACATGAGCATTGAACTGTTTCTATTTCTATTTTTATTGTATAATCATTACCTGTATATTCTATCTAGTATTAATAATTTTTTTCCTTTACCTTGAAATAATCAATATTGTATTTGGCAATGCCATCTACTCATGGAAATGCCAATAAATGTTGTTGTTGTTATAATTGTGGTTAATTATTAACCACTTACGTGTATTTTAAATTCAAATTTCACGAGCCGTTAAAAGATATTTTCTCTCGATATAGTTCTGGCCTTGAGGAAGGCTAATTTTGTTAGCCGAAATATTGGCCTATAATAAATCAGCCCTTTGCCGTAGCAGGAGCCGATTACTTCTGGCCGTAGTACCAGCCCTGCATTCAGTTTTGTTTTAGTGTACCATAGCTTGCTGTTTTTGTAGAGGGTAGATATTACCAAGGAAAAACACATCCTGGGTATCACGTTGGCCTTTCCATTTGTTATGGCCTTCCAACCTCGTCAGACGAGCTAAATTATTATTTTTATTTTTATTCTGGTGAGACGGATCCGGAACGTGGCATTGGCTTGAAGGAATGCTGGATCAGCGAGATCCTTTATTCTCCAAGCCCATTCCTAAACCCTGAACCTAGCCGAGACGATTACTATTAGAAAGCGCGTGATATGGCGACATGATCAGAAAAAAGAAACTTAAATCCTGGAAGAAAAATAGCATGAAACAAAAGATCAGAAGGGAAGAAAAGAGAGAAATTCTCTTTATCGCGCAGTTTTGAAGACTACCTTCGACTGTCATTAAGAAGCTGTCGGTCAGCTCAGTCTGCATACATTTACTTTTGCCTTCAATAGATCCTTCAAGGATGTTTGGCTTCGATTTGTCTTGTTTGGGTGAATATTTTGACCCATGGATCTGCCTACTGATAACAACTATCTCCTGGCATCCATCCAGAGCCTTCTGCGGCCGGCCCACTTCCCGGGGGGGTACTCCCTATACTGGCCTATAAGTCGAGGCTCCGCCCGAAAGAATACCTTCTTAAAGCTTCCGGTATATAAAAAGGTTCTGTAGGGATTTCAGTAATTGAAGTATATGAAAGGAAAGGGAAATCTGTCATTTTAGTTGGTAAAAAAAAAAAAACAACGAAACTAAAAAGGGCGGACAGATGCATTCCGTGGCTGTGAAAAGTTAAGAAACCTCCTGGTTAAGTAATTGAATCACATTTAAAAACATTGAATTTACAGCAGCTGAAAGGGACGCAGTGTCCTAACGGCTAGGTATGTGAAAGGTGTTTTATTTGTCAATAGGTACGAAAGAAGCACCTTCTGTCAAAAATGGTATATGAAAGGTTAAGGGGTTGCGCCTCCGGGCGGAGCCTCCCCGTATAAAATTGTATTTGAGTACCCCCGGAGCTAAGTTATTCTTTCACCCGCCAGAATAACTCCCAAGTTTAAACGGTTGGTTGTCACTTGGTGCGCTCGTTTCTAACAGAGTAACTAGAAAATTTCAAAGTGTTACTTCACGCAATTCGAACTGGTGAAGCGCTCTTTGAGGAAACTGTTCGTCTATTTGTGATTAAAGAGAGGCGCCTAGCGGAGTTTTGTTGCCAGCTTGTCGATAAAAGGACAGATAAATTATATTTATCACAACACCCGTGCCAACGACGTGGACAAGGCCGAAGATTCTACTGAATCATATCTACTGTTATAGCAGTCCGAGTTGTCGTGATTCACGGTAAGGCGATCTTATTTTTCTACCACAAAATATTGATATCCGCCAGGATCCTGTAGCCGCTCAGTTAGTTTAGGAAGCGAAAATTGATCATCAATAACAGCCCTGCCAAGGGAAACAGCCGTCATTTGTGAAGGCGGCAAACTAGGTCGGGGAGGGGGGGGGGGGGGGGGATTCAGTGACAACGAACATGACGCTGAGCCCCCCCCCCTACCCCCATGAAAAAACATTAAGCAAACCTCCATTGACTAAATAACATTTGCTTGTAAATGAGACGTTCCATACCTTCCTTTTCTTATATAAAAGAAGGCAATTCTTTCATAAGAACGCTGATCATGATGAACAAAAACCAAGGGACTCCCTGCGAGATTCAAGTCAAAGTTCTCTTGGCGACCCAACAAAAGGCTCTAATCAATCACAGTAAAATTATTTACCTCCCCCACCATGAATCTTCCCTTTCCTCTTAAAAGAAGGTGTTAAAATATATCACAAGGTGACCAAGAGACCCCCGTCAACTTTCCCGTTTAGCTCCGATGTAAGTCTGGTTGAGAGCGCGTAAACTATAATAATCTAAAGCGCAGGACTGAACCCTAATGAAGGCAAACGGCAGACTAATCCAAACTGAGCAAAGCGATAAACAGCGAAAACAAATGATCGACATGGGATAAACTTTCAAATTAATGTAATATTCATATATAAAATATTTACAAGAACGTCTGCGTAGGAGGTTTTTTCTTTTTCTTAGAGAAAAAAACAGGAAGACTACGCAAAATACAAAACTTACCTGAGCACCTATTGAAGGAAACCATGGGATATCAAAGGTTGTAATTAATTCAATTCGCGCTTCAATCGTTATGTTCTTTTGTCGCAAACTCATTATTACACAAAAACATACACAAAAAACAAGGAAAATAAAACGTTAAACCAGGGATATGAAATAAGCTGCAACATGTATCACGATGCCGAGAGGTACTCAAATTGCCCCCTTCGGATACACGTCCTTCAAACAATGAGCAACTAATTAAACTAAGCGACGCCAAATTGAATGGTAGAGAGACGAGAAAATTTAAATTTCATGAACCATATTACATTTAGACCTCTTCATTCGCACGGCAACTTCTGCAGTTTTATTATTTTTGCAATTTTTATCATAATTCTTGGTCGAGAAAGCCAGACCCGCACAGACTCCCACCAACCATACATTTCTCTAGTGTTTACTGTAATTCATATATATAGTTCATTTTTGGAAGGATTGTTGTAGATAGGAAAGTAGACATCACGATACAATTATTTAGATTGAATGCCATGAAATTATGGCATTTCGTTTAAGCAGCTGTAATTTACTTGTCTTTTGAACACTGTGGGTGTCAGCACTTCTGGTTAAATGAATAATAGTTGGATCTACAACTCCATCACCTTCAAATACGATTCCACACAATTTCTTCTGTTCCTCTCCCTTTCATTGAGTATATTACAGCAGTATTTTGACCACTGTCCCAACCGATTTTTTTTGGTCCCATGGGGCAAAAATACCGTGGCTGAAATTCTATTTTCCCCAGCCAAAAAAAAAACCAACCTCGTCTTTCGTTTTACACTAACCCTAAATGGAGAAGGCAGATGCTTTCTTGCAGTGTTATTAGTTTCCCATGGTAACACGCTGTCCATTTAAAGCCTCTCAGCCAAACCGACAACTAGCAGTGATCCAGCTTAAAACCTTGAAGAAAAAGGTAGGACATTTCTCAAGCTCTCTTTTCAAGAATACCTTCCCCATAACATGGAATGATACGGAAAGTTGACTTGGTGACACAGAGAATCCAAACATCATACAACGCTCAGTAATTCTTAATGCCGAGGACTGTCCCCAATACTTTCCTTTATTGTGTCTACAATTAACTGAGGTGATTGAATGTATATGTTTCAACATTCTTCTGTTTCTTTGTTTGGTCTTGCTTTGGTCAAGGTCAAGGCTAAGGTGCAAGAGGAAGGTGCCGAACTTCTTTATGCTTTGCAGAGCCGGCGGGAGTCACGCTTAAATATGATCGATTCTTTGATAATGTCACTAATGTTCTTTAGAGGTTTAAAACGAGTCTGAAACCAGCATAGGATGGCTCACTTCAGTCGTCTTTTTTCACTCTCACGAAAAATATGCATATTGTTTTCATTCAAAAAGCCCTTAAGCAACACTCCATTTTATTAGAAAACACCGCAGGTTATTAGGTGGTCTCTCAGAGTGACGAATACTATCGCTGTACCGCGATTCAACAGTCACTACATCACGGCAGCAGCACTCGCTAGCTCACAGAGATCCTGTAATATGAAGCACTATGATAGCGAGAAAAAACTTGAAGGCAAAGCTGAAGAACATAGGTACTTTAATGACTTCCATTTTCGTGCTCAGTGACATTGGCATTCACAGTGACTGGAGAAATTTGGACCAATAATTCCTCGCTGTTAATCGCATTCAAATAATTTGCTATATAGCAGAATACTTTCTTCATCTATACTGTATATATTATCATTACAGTAAAACAAGCCCTGCTACTTCGGATACTTAAACAAACATTTCTAAATCCCCGTCAGATTTGGATGTGGTAGATCAAGATTCATTTCGTTTCATCAACATCATTTATATTTATTTATTGTTTATCGAATCATTAAGAAAACAAGCTTTTCTGTTTTTTCGCATCAGCTGGTGACGTGCTCTCCGTTTCTCTGTATCTGTCTTTTACAGTTTAATCAAGACCAAAGTGACTGAGTTTGTTCTTACTTACACGCAACTTGTATTCTTCCAAGCAATACCACAGACGCGACCACACCTCCAGAACTGCTGAGAAATGAGTACATTGGGCTCTGTAGAATCACTGTCTTCAAAGTCGAAGAAGAAGGACAAGGAAAACAAAGGTACGAAATTTAATTTACGTCAAACAAACAATAAATGGAAAGTTGAATAATAAAATAGGCCAGTTAAAAAGAAAAGAAGCAACATACATTATACGGGCACTATAACTAACTAGTCCCTTACGCATTCTACAATAGTATAACCCCAGCAGAAGCAGTAGAGGTTTTTTCGTTCTCTTGTTAGGTGTTATAACAACAGAATAGCCGTGTGACTACTTATACCGTCGGAATAAATTATGGGTCATTTTAGTTGCGAACAAAAAATCGTGCTCGTGAAAATTGATGCAATCTCACAAAGGCCTTATTAAACCGAAACGTAGTTTAGTTCGGGGAAATTTAGACAGTTTTGCCAACCGGTTAGTGGCAATTTAACACGAAACGTTGGTTGTTGAAAAGTGGAAATACGTCCTATTTATAAGTTAAATATCTTTTATGGAAGAACTAATGTCAAGTTTGGAGCCAAAGTGTCCCGCTTTTAAAACCTTATTTTATGTGGTGTTCACATAACTCACAGGAGAACTTCTCAGCTACCTCGAGACCTGAATTGATAAAATATTGAAAAATACGAAGATAGTGAATTATATACATATATGAAAAGAGTTGTTTTTGTCTAATACCTAACTTGATGTGCCTGATGCAAACAGGCTTGCCTTGAGTATTTATCTTTTTAGATCAAAGCCATATTTATTCAGTAAATTGTTTATATATCAAGTGTCATTCTTAGCTGATACTCAGAAAGTTCTAGAACCCTAAAATCTTCCTAGAAACAACAGCAAAAAAATATGATATGTCACTTTGTGTTTCGAAGTGATTTCAAAAAAATTTTCGAATATGAACTATAAATATACGTAAATGATCACACTTCACATTTATATTTAAAATATTTTGTGTTTACTCTTTATATGTTAGATCATGTTAATGAAGAGGTGAAACATTAAGATCAATACGGGGACAGAGGCATGTATCGGTTGGTCTAATTTCTTTTTTTTCCGTCTTTTTGTTCCGTAAAAGGAAAGAAAGAGAAGAAAGAGAAAAGCAAAAAGAGAGATTCAAAGGCTGATTTAGAAACTGACGCCGAAGCTCGTGGTGAAACGACCAAATCAAAGAAGATGTTTGGCATTTTTCGAAAAGGGGGAAAGAAGTCCAAAGATCCACAACATGCGAGTTCTTCAGAGAGCTTGAATGTCACAAATTCAGCTGATTTCGGCAGCACTGCGAGTGATTTGTCGCTCGTAGGATCAAGTGTATCAACAGAATCAACGACAGTAGAAAAAGTCGAACCTTCTCAACAAAATGCAGTAAACGAAAATGCAAATGTCAAATTACAAAGTAACGATACCGAGAGTAAAATTGAACCAACACTCGCAGACTTTGTTTACCAAGGCAAAGAAAAGACGACCCCACGAAAAGCAGATAAAGACGACTCCTCGCCAAAACAACACAGAATCAGTGAGAAATTACAGGCAACACGGCAACCAGAAACTGACACCCTGCAACAGAAAACATCCATCAAGAAATCCCAAGAAGAATCGTTTGAGATACAAATGCAGTCATCTACCATCACCGTTAAACCAAACGAGGATAGAGGGAGTGGACCTAGAG
Source organism: Porites lutea (assembly GCF_958299795.1). Lineage (NCBI taxonomy): Eukaryota > Metazoa > Cnidaria > Anthozoa > Scleractinia > Poritidae > Porites > Porites lutea. Next base: position 673,888 of record NC_133209.1, read on the forward strand.
ATAGCGACCCGGATTACAAGGAGGAAAAAGATTTACCACAAGCCCATTCGCTGGAGGAAAAAGTGCAAAACGACACTCCATTCAATGCAGATGCTATCATGCCAAAGCTTCAAGTCCATTATCAGAGTAGTGATCATTTTGAGACGAAAGACGAAAAGAGAGTTGTTGTGTCATCAGAATCAGTGCTAAAACATCAAACAGTTTCCGAGATTAAGGCAACACCCGATGAGGAGTTCAAGGTCATCGTAGAACAAACAGTCATTTCCACAGAGAAACAGACAAGTGGTCCTACACAGAATGATTCTCAAGACTACCAAGTACAAAATGAAGCTGTAGCAGTGAAGGAAGAAGCAGCCGAACTCATGTTTCCTGACAAACATCAAGTCAGTGATCAACATGGACAGCAAGATGACATTGTGGAAGACGAGAGTCCCATAGTAGAGGCTGTCAGTAACAACGTAGAAAGTGAACTTGAAGTCAACGAGTTCCTTTCCACAAACGTTAAAGAAACCTGGGGGCCTGACGAAGGCAATCATGAAAAGGTGATCGAAAAAGAAGGAAAAAAGAAAGTGACCGAGACAGCTGAAGCAAAACAATCGCGTCAAGAAGGTCTTGACAACATTTACGATCACGGCAAGCAATCATCTCACTTGGGCGAGAAAACCGATTTCAACCCACACTCTACCTCATCGAAGCCGTTATCACTCAGCAACAAAACAGATGCTGAGAATGACTTCGAAAGCCCAGTGGACGCTCCTTTTATAAACACTATCAAGGACGTTAAGATGTCTTCCTCAAAGCTGCTGGCTGAGCTGGGAGAGGTAAACCAGAAATTGCTTGAATTGAAAAAGGAACTGCTTCAAGTTCTTAAAAAAGGAAGGGAAGAACCATAAACAACCTCCAACGCGAAAAAGGCGTCCGTTTGATTGTGGGGACCGATGGTGGTTAGTAGCAGGAGAAAATAATTGTCAACAACATTAGGAAACACTATAGAATATAAGCTGTAGCTATAATGAAAAAACAGCCTTGAGACTCATTATGTAAACAGTGGGTTTTGTGTCGTCAACGACATGTTTGTAAAACCTAGTGTTGAATCTATGCTATTTCAGTATCCTTATGTTTAGAGACTTATCAGGGCTTTGTAACGCATTCCTTCTCCACGAAAATGCGTTAGTGTCCCTTAGTTTTGACATTGGAAAACTTAATCGAATAGATTCCATGCTATCGTGCTTCTGCGGTTCAGTAATAGATCACAGAAGACCTCTTCGGAGAGAAATGGCAGATTGCTTCCCTAAGTTTACAAGGAAAATTAATTCGCAGCAAAATGATTCAGCCCATGACAGAAAATTGCAAAACAAACTTTCGATCAATAAAGAAACTGATTCAACCTCAAGGATGAGCAAAGGCTGGTCTTTCCCATTCCTGTCATTACTCTACCGTACGGATGAACCCCTGTCTTATCCTGACCCTGTGAAACCCTATGTACTTTTTAACTGCCAGGGTGCTTATGTATGTTCAGTTTAGAGACAAGACCTTAGACTTTAAACCGCTTTGGCGAATTTGTGTTACTATTAATAAACCGTTTATCAGCTCTCCCCTATCATTTCTGCGGTATGCCCGGAATTCTTATTGGCCCACAGCAAACTTGTTTATCTGTTCTGATTGTAGCCTCCCACGCAGACGTTCTTAGGGGTTCGTCGCACGTTCCTGCAGGAACGCGTGACGAACCCCTAAGAACGTCTACGTGGGAGGCCACTCTGATTGTTCAGATGCGGTAAGGCCGGATGACATTCTTTGGTCACTGATCAATTGATTTTTAAAAAGTACAAATGCGTAGTTTAGCAGTCAATCCGCTAAAACGGACACTTTCTAAGGCCCCTTCAGTGTCTGTATCCGGGGGGGTACTCGATATATCCTGGGTGGGGAGGTGCGGCTCGGCCCCTCATACCCTGACCCTGTTTAAGACAAAAATCGCTGATTTTCCTACCCTGTTTAAGACAGAATTCCGATTTTTGATACCCAGTTTAAAACATTTGTAGAACATCAGCGCAGGCTGTTTATCGTCTAAGAACAGGGTTATGGGCTCCTGTCTAAGAAAAGATACCCTGTTTAAGACAAAAATCCTGAAAAACATACCCTGGCTGGCCGCACGTCCCCATTAAGCCCTTATAAGGGAGTACCCCCCCCCCCCCCCCCGGGGGGTCTGTATTAACGGCCCTGCGTTTCAAGAAACTTAATTAACAATTCTGATTAATATTTATTTCATAACTGCAATAATTCTGCTGCTATTATGAAACTCGCATTAAAATCACTTCTGTGGTCAATTCCAATGCAGATTTGACGAAGACGGGGCCCAATGCCCATTTAATAGCCTCTAAAAGCAAGGATTGCTAGTTGTATTGACAAACATCACTCATCCGAAAGCGGATGCTTGTACATAACATGTGTATCACATGGCAACAAACTCATGATGCGCACATAGTTTGCTTTTAAAACCATTCCACGTCAAGTAATGTAATAAATGTGAAGCCAGCGCCGAGTGAAGGTATGAAATTCTTGTTGTTTCTGTAGAAATTTACGTAATGGGCCACACTTAGATGCAGAACCTTGTTCTTCAGTATTAACACGCAGCTTATTTTATTTCTCATGAGGCAAAACTCAAATTCAGCCTTGATATTTGAATGTAGTATTTAAGATGCAGATTTAAACAAGACCATAAAGCTGTTCAAATTATTTATTTGCGAGTTGAAGAAATATCTAAGTACAAAACATATCGAAGGAAGATTTTTTGGGTGCCACTCACTTTAGTCCTTTTGTTTTATAAGGGGGGTTGTTCTATTTACCAACAGCCCCGTAACAAGCCTAATTTTGCAACGGTTAGTTATTGCTCAACGCAAAGACAGAGAAACTTGTAAAAATAGACCTGACGAACTTCGAGACGAACAGTTTTCCAAAATATTCAGTTCAGCCGCCAACCGGTCACTAGGTTTCATGTCACTTACGACGACTGCAAATTACCGAAATTTTCCTTTTGTGCACCGAATATCTCTCCTGCAAAACAATCGATTGGGCCATTTTTTTTTTAAATCTATCGTAAATGTATCCAAATCTATCGTAAATGTATCCAAATTAAAAAAGTTTAATTTTGTTTCTATTTTCTTTGTAGCAGAGTTGGGGTGAGACTGCCATCTATTTCTAGTAATTTCTGTCCTATTTTTTTTCTTCATTGGAACCGTTCAGCATTTTTTAACCATTAGATCGTTAGTTTTCTATTTCTGGCACGGAAGCTCCAATAAAGCAAATTCAATAATCCCATGCACACTATATGGTAAAAAGCATGCCCACCATGACTTAAATATTTGTAGAATCGATACCTTTATGACGGTTTAGCTAGCCAACCAGAAGTTACAGCTTTGACGTGAGTTGTGATATAAAACTAACTTTAATTCGACCTGCTTTTAGACCCACTCAGAATTGTCAGAACTGTTGAACAATGAGTTCGATGAGCTCCGCTTCTGTGCCTTCCAAGCCCAAAAAGAAGGACAAGGAAAAGAAAGGTAAGGAAACTGAATCGATATTAATATAGATAACGATGGTGCTTTTGGAATCGATTGGATCGATTGGATCACTGTGAGACAAGACACGAAAATGTTGTCCGTGCAAGTTTTGAAATCTTCGATATGTTAATTCATATCTCCCATCATCTCGATCATGCAAGTGATAATAGTTGGGCCATCGAGCTAATAACATGACGGTTCAATTCGAGGAATATTGAAAAAAAAAGGAAGTTGAAATATATCTGACTGCTACTAGTTCGAGGTATTCCCTTTTTAAAGAATCCAGAAATGGTACGCAACGAAAATACAACAGCGACACCCAACGACCGTTTTCTGGGAAATATCTGTTCGGAGCCCTCTAGAACGGCTAAAATTTTCGAGAGCCCAAGAACAGCTAAAAATTTCGAAAATATTTCGTGGTGACTGTTCGTTGGGCTCAGAGTTTCGGAATTTGTGTGGTTTGTTCACCTAAGAATTTCGGATTTGGTAGTAATATACAAGGATATTGGCTTAAGAAAAATGATAGGAATATTTAGTATAGTCAAAACTCTGCTTGCTGCCACTCTCGTAAGCCACCAGCTCTAGTTGCGACCAACATTGAGAGAACCGGATTGCACTATGTCTTAAACTGAAAAAGCTCTCACAAGCGAGCGCATCCTTGAGAGACGGCGACCGCTTGTGTGAATTAGCGTCTTGTCTCTTCCTTTAAGCAACCAAATAGTCAGCACTTTAGAATAAAAGCATTTACTTCTAGATCAGATTTGGGGTATAATCATAAACCAGAAGGGCTAATGGTCCGTCAACGTCGAATGTGATAGGTAAAAAAAACAATTTTCATATTGTTTTACCGGGATTGGCAATTAATAAATATGCCAAGCTATTTGCTAAAAGCTCTCATAAGCAACTGCCCTCTGGTGAGAAGTTTATTGCCCGGTCCCTTACCCCTTTACGAGAACTCATTCTCGATTAGCTCTGTGAGGATTTCATCCAGAAAAGAAAAGAACAGTATTATCTCGACAGTCAGGAAATTGCAAATTTATGCAATAACCATTCCGTTGACGGCGTACAACACACTGAGGTTAAGTCAGCACGTGTCTTAGGAGTATACCCTCGACGACTGAAATTACGCCAAAGAACTCAGCAAATTTAGCAAGAGCTCGAAAATATCTATATATCCAATATCGATAACAATGCAAACATCAAACAGCTACTTAGTTTTCGCGGGTTTGGAGCAACTGTAGCCAAACCAACCTACATGAAACTCCAAAAACGCTGCGCTCGATTACTTTTGAAATGCTACAATTAATTAATAGTAAATGATTTTATTTTAACCATTTGTGATATTATATACCTCTTAATTATAATTCAGTACTTTCCCTTCGTTCACAGAGAGTAAAAAAGAGAAGAAAGAAAAAACCAAAAAGAAAGACTCGAAAAAGGAGGAAAAAAGTGCTGTGAATGAAGCTGGTAACCAAACCCAGACTGAAAAACCAAAAAAGAAGTTTGGGATTCGATTTAAAGCCAAGAAATCCAAAAAGACAGATGGTTCGTTGAGCGGAGATTCAGCTTATTCCAGTAACAGCGCTGCAAGTTTGCCTCAAGGAGCGAATGAATCCAAAGAATCATCTACGGTAGAATTGACTGAACCTTCTGAGAAGTCACAAGAAGATGTTCTATACGATCAAGAAGTGCACGTAATTGACACTCCAGAAAGCCCCGATGTCGTCCAAGCAACCTTCACGGAAGATAGCAGTGAAACAGTGGTAAACGTAACGGATGTAAGTGATCCTTGGTCAAAAGAAGGCAAAGTTGATAAGCAAGAGCAGCCTAACATGATGGAGGAGCCAGTGAATAGCCCAGATCAGACAACAGCTCTTGACCCAAACAAGACTCAATCGCCTGGGTTGGAATCACAGTCGTCTGGGATGTTAATCGAAGCAAACAAGGGCATGGATGCGAGTTCGTTCGAAAAACCAAATGTAGAGCCAAACGAAGCTGCAACATCTACATTTAAAGATCATAAGGATGATAGTCGCGTTTTATCCCCAAAATCTGGGCATATCTTGAAAGTAAACGCAATAATCACAGAAGAAGAGAAGGAGGACGGTGTGATATCAGCAGAAATTTCTAGCATTGAAGACATCACCAGAGAGAAGAAAGAAACAGACGACAGTGGAACACTTAAAGAAAAAGAAGTGGAGGAAAGTATCAGCTCTACAGTCAAGGAACAGTACTTTTCGCAGCTTGATGGTTCTCATGACAGTGAAAAGCGAAATGAATCTTCTATGAATAAAGAGGTAGAGTCCCTCGAGCACCCTGAGGAACAACAAGTGGAGGAGCAAAAAGAGTTGCAGAAAGATGACTCTGTGGAAGATGAAAATGTGGCGGACGAGGACGTCAGTGAGAAAACAGTGAGCATCGAAAGCATAACTGTAGAAGATAACTCTGTCAGCCTTCCAGAGAAATCTGGTCAAGCTGCGCTTTTAGAATCCCCGCACAACTTAAAAGGAGCTTTTGAAGATTCCAAGCTAAATTACTTGGGAGAACACAGCGATGGCATTAGAAAGCCAATCCTTTCCACCTACAAGGAAGGTGAAGTTGCAACGCAAGATGATTCCCAAGAAAAAGAAGTGCAAGAAAAGGCTCCAGAGAGTAATGAAGGGAAAGCCGTGCATCCCAATAATCTGCAGGTTTATGGTCGACATGACAGCCACGATGACCTTACGAAGAAAGATCAACAAGTGCTGCAAGAAAATGGTAAAAATGAAGAGGTCAAGCCTAAAAAGCCTATGAAACCCAGTTCTGACTACGAAGAAAGATCAGAAGAGAAAGACGTACTGGTAACCAAGAAAAAGAGGTCAGCATTAAGTCTGTTTTGGTGCTGCTTTGCATGATATTGCATATCAGTTTCAAATGTCAAGTTCCTCCAAATAGCATAGATGTTCGGTTGCTCAATTTAGAAAACCCATCACTGATGGACTGGCATTACAGAAGCGCAGAAGAGCGTAAGTCTTTCGTTCTACTGACATCTGTTCAACTACCTTGCATTGGACGGCTTTCCTTTGAATGGATGTTTTTAAAAATTAATACTGAATGAAGATACTGAGTAGTTTTAACTATTACGTCATCATAACGTGTAAAACATTTTAGATTGAAGGGTTGCAAAACGTAAATTCCAAACTGTAACATTTGTAGATCTTCTATGGGACCTATATTTTTTAGAGATAGAACTAACTTTATTCGCTTATCTTTTTTTGTAACTGGTAGTTAATTTTCTCTTGGTTTCAAGTACTGGTTAACGAGGCTCTAAACCGTATGCAAAAAGACCAATATGGGATAATTTAGCTGTTTCACGTCATAACAGCAAACATGTGTACTTTACATAGTGATAGAGATTTTGCTGTTTTGGGTCTGTAGCGTAGAACGAGGCTGGTTATGTCGCAATGTTGTCAATTCCGTCAGCTCATGCATACTCGTCTATTCGACAGAGAGTGATTAATTGTAATTAAAAAAACTCTTTCTGGAGTCTCGAAAGCCGCCAAGTACGACAACATGAAAACTAATTTGTTTTGCCAGTCCACTCAAATGTGTATCATATGACAGTACATGTATAAAAAAGCAGTCTTGGCCAAGTAATGTAATAAATGTGAAGCAAGCGCAAGGTGAAGGTAAGAAATATTGGTTGTCTCTGTAGAAAGTTACGTAATGGACACCAAGAACCAAAAATCCCACAAATTGAACCTTTTTATTAACTCATATACTTAACATGCTGAATTCATAGGAACATAGGGTTATTGAAATTATTATTTTGCAAATTGAGGAGATATCTTGAACCGACAAATATCGAAGGGTGCAATTAATCAAATAACAAGATAACTTTCAGCTTGGATCTGAGTTCTCTGCTCTAAACGTAGTGACTTAAATTTGACAACAACAAAAAAAATTACCAACAATACCTGCTGTCAGACCTAAAGTGTTATCCAGATAAAATGAACAATGAGTTCAATGATGTCTCCAGAGTGAGTTTGAGTTTGAGTTGTTTCTGTAGAAATTTACGTGATGTACCCGGCACCGTAAGGTGCGGAACGTTGTCCTTCAGTGTCAGCATCTAACTTTCCTTCTTACGAAGAAAAAATCTCGCAAATTCAACCTTTTTATTAACTCGAATACTTAAGATGCTGAATTAAAAAGAAACATAGGGTTGTTCAATTGTTACTTTGCAAATTAAAGAAATGTCTTAATACTACAAATATCGAAGGGTGCAGTTAATCAACTAACAAGACAATTTTCAGCTCGGACCTGAGTTCTCTTATCTAAGCTTAGTGACTTCAATTTGTTGACAACAGCAAAAAATTACTGAAAATACCTGCTTTCAGATCTGATGTGTTATCCAAATCAAATGAAAAATGAGTTCAATGATGTCTTCAGTGTGTTCCAAGTTCAAAAAGATTAAGGACAAGGGAAAGAAAGGTGAGGAAAAATAGATTAAGATAATGATTCTGGAATCAATGAAGCTAAGTGCCCATTGTTGTTTTCAAATGGATCATGTATGAAAAAGTACAATTTTTGTAATTTTCTCAGTCGGTTGATCGAGATCTAAAAGTTATGCAAAAAGAATATATGTTGTCAGATGAACAATATGTGAATTTTGAGGGCAGGAACAGGTAGAGATATTTCTGAATGCTAGAAGTTCGTCATTAAATAATCGAGTAAATAATCCACCTACGGGATGATTCAGGGAGATTAGCTTTCCAATATAATAAAAAACTATCACATTTATAACGAAGCCATTTTAGGGAATAAATGACTAACCTTTTTGCAAACATAATGTCTAAGTATCGAGCACGATTTTTGATCCTTTATATTTACGCCATGATTCCGTCTAGTCAAGAGTCGTTTTCCCTTTTTTCGTTTACAGAGAGTAAAAAAGTGAAATTCAAAAAGAGAGATTCGAAGAACCTGGAAAAAGGTGCGATAACTGTAATTATTGAACAAAACCAGAATAAAAAACCAAAACAGAGGCGAGGGAGGTTACGATTCAAAGGCAGAAAATACAAGAAAACAGATGGCTTCTATTTCAGTTACAACGATGGAAGTGAGTCATCGCTTCAAGAAACCAATGGATTCATGAAATCATCAGCGGCAGAATTAGCTTTGTCCCTTGAGAAGATTAAGTTGGATTTACAGAAAAAGAATGTAAAGTTCAAGTTACAGGACGTTGGTCAGGCAAAATACGACCGAAAGGGGCAAGAAATTTACTCGACAAGAAGCTCTACTGTCGTGCAGGCAGAGTTCAAGGAAGAGGGAGGCGTCAATAAAAAGTTTGCAGAAGAAACAGATGCAAACGATCATTGGTCAGAAGAGCGTAAAAGCAAGAACGAAGAGCGTATATACACGCATGAGGAGCTAGAGAACAGCCCAGCTAAGGAGTGGTCTTTTGACGTAAGCGAGACTCAATCGCTGGAGGCAGAATCACATGGCGACATGATAGAAGAAAACAAGAACACAGATGTCGAGGGTTCTTTTGAAAGGGCAAAGAAAAATATAACACCTAGGCTTGACGAAAATTTCTCATTCAGCCGAGAAGAAGATAGTCTGTTTTTATCATCCAAAGAATCTGAGTGTATCTTGAAAGAACAAGAGGTAGTTCGCGAAGAAGAGAGGGAGGATGCTGCAAAATCAACAGAAAGTTCCACGGGTACTGAAGATATCACCGTAGAGAAGGAAGAAACAGGCATTGACACGCTTAACGACCAAGATGTGGAAGAACCTTTAAGGTCGGCAAACAAGGAAAGATATAATCTGCAGCGAAACTGTTCTCCTTGTAGAAAAACGCAAAGCGACCTTCCCTTGAATCAAGAACTTAAGTCAGTAGAGGACCCGGCGCGGCAGCCAGGGGAACAGCCAATGGACAGGCAAAAAGAGCTGCAAGAAGATGATGCTGTGAATGGTGAAAAATTGGTGGAACAAGAAGTCGGTGACAAAACAGAAAGCGTCATAACGATAACTGAAAAAGATACCTTTGAAAAGACTGGTCAAGCTGCTATGTTAGAATCCCTGCACAACTTCAAAGTAGCGTTGGAAGATTTCAAGGTAAATCAGCGGCGCAGGAAAACTTTTTCTGATAAGTTTGAGAAGCCCACCAGTTGGCAAGCAGACGTCGACGAGCCTTGCAAGGAAGGGAAGGTTCCGATGCAAGATGATTCACAAGGAAAAAAAGTACAAAAGAAAGCTCCAGAGGGTCATGAAGAGAGAGCTGCGCATCTGAGCAAAATGCAGGATCATAATCACAACGATGACTCTTCAACTGGAGGTCAATCGGTGCTTCAAGCAACCGGTGAGAATGAGGTGCCCAGCCTTGACAAGTCCAAGCACGAAGATTCTAACCTTGAAGAGTCTGTTAAATCCAGCCCTGAACATGGAGAAAGGCTAAAACAGAAAGAGGCATCGTTAATGAGTTCCATGATCAGACGGTTTTGTTGTTGTCTTAAATATTAGATAGCACGGTCATGTTATGTTTCTGCAACAAAAATCCACTGGTATAGATATTTCCTTGTTTAATCTAGAATACGCATCCCTAATCGAGACCGCAGAATATAAAGTGACGCGATACAGAGGCGAAAGTAAAAGTTTTCAGTTTCACAAGCATCTTTAAACTTGCAAACATGAGCGGCTTTCAAATTGTTTTGATAAGCAGGTATAAAGTTACCAGCTTTCTTTCTCTTTTTTTTAATACGAGGTACTGGCTTTTTTTCTAGTGTTCTATGCCATTTAAAACTATGTTGGTTGGCTGGTTGTAAAGACGAAGTATAAATCCCAACTGAAAGACCTCTTAGAAAGGATATTCAGTTTCGGGCTTTCCTCCAGGGACGTTGATGTTTCACCAATTATAGATACTATGAAAAACTAGTATGCATATTAACTTTTATGGAGCTGAAAATTGTTTTTCTTATGAGTGTAGAAGTGTTTTGTGTTCTGTAGTTTTCATGATTTTGCATTGAACTTTCGAAGGCGAGAGTCATTTTCGAAGTTTAGATAACGCCCCGTATGTTTTTTAGAAGTTTTCAAGTTTAAACGTCTACGTAACGGATATTTTGAAGCTTTATCGTAGTTTGTTGCGGTAGACATACTTGGGTGTACTTTCTAAACCTTTTTTTAATTTTGAGACCTCAATGTAAGCTTACGGGCTTCCAAAAAGCCTTCTCTTTGTCACGGTAATGGGTTCAAACTTGTGTAGAAGTTGGGTGTTTTAGTTAGTGCAGAGCTCGTATTAAGCACGTATCCGTTATTGTCAAAAGAGACTAATCGGCTTAGCTGTTACTAGACCGTCTAGTTCGGAGAGTCAGCCTGATTTTAATCAAGGCAAGAAAATTTAGATAGAGAGTTGGACCCTGTTTGCTCAGTGCACAGAACTGTAATCAAGCTTTTAAGACTCAATATGGCGGAGACTTTGCTGTTATTTTTTAGGATGAATCAGTAACTAGTCACTTTTATAAACGGCAAAATAGGAAATTTTCGCACTTTAATAGCGCTTAAGAATAGGACTGGCTGTAACATATCGTTTAGTTACAGATTAAAGCTGAGTTGGACCAATATTCAGTATGTTACTGTCTCCGTGTCGGAAAATTTTTTCCTAGAGCGGACTCTTCCACAGATTTTTTCAAGTTTTGATAAAGACCAGTTAACGAATATTCATTGTCACTGCTTGAAATTAGAGAACGTCTTCAAATTAGGAAATTCTTGACACCAGTTTTGAAGGTGATACGTTAAAAGCGCGAGAAGATATTGCTCCACAGTGATGTTTGTATGGCGGGGGCACGAACTTGTCCCCTCCAAACAAACGTTGTAAAATTCGGTGACGTCGCGTTAGTTTTGAACAAATCACATTGAAACTTGGCATCTTTACTAATGTTTAGACGTTCTTTTCAGCTGTATTGACGGATTTTCGCTAACTGATGCCAGTCAAATTTGAAAAAACCGTGGAAGGGTCTTTTGATCACCGCCTTTCCAATAGTAACGTCAAAAACTATTGCTGTGTTGCTTTTTCGAAGATTATTACTGACTTTTGCAGCCTTTAATGTGTGAAAGAAATCCCCCCGGGGTGGGGTGGGGGGTGAAATCATCCTTTTACTGAACCTTAACCGATACTGCATCCCTCGGGTGGTGGAAGACCATTTCGGCCGGAAAAACTATGGCGCATTTACTTAAGTATCGACCAGTCTAGGCGGTTTACGGCCTTAAACTGAATAGCGACTATATAATGCTAGATTATTCTTAATGCGCGCTGGGCAGAAGCTCGAAAGACCTCTATTGTGGAAACTGTACATCAAAGTCAAACTTAGGATTAGCCTCTAAAGCTCTCTGAACTACAAAGTGCGTCAGCTGCTAACAAATATCACAGTGTATTACCAATGGACCAAATGACCTCCTGGAAAATTAAGATGGGTTGGGGGAGGGGTTGAGGCGTGATTCCCAAAACCTTTACCCTATTCAAATAAAGTATACGAATTTTCGTTCCCAAAATATATGCACACAAAAATAAACTGAAGAAAAAGAAGAATTAATCCCAGACCCTGGTTATACAAAGCACATAACATGAAATAATCAGTCGGAAGATGAAAAGAATAATTCGATGAATAATTTGCAAAATGATCTTCATGCATGATTTTGCAGCCGACAGCCGGTCAACTCTATAGCCTTGTTAGGGCTGTTTACTGAGCTCGTTTTCTTGTAACACATACATTATCTGATTTAGCTGAAAAAGAACTGTGGGCAGATAAGGGAAGAGAAACGAGATAGAAAGGACAAGATTACTGAAAATAGAGGTTGCTACGCTTGCCTTTTCCATTGACAGTTTAGATAAGAGAACAAACTCAGTAGAACTGCCCTAAAAAGGCTCTAAGGTTTACCAGCTTTACAGAAAAAATTCTCTCTGACGCCTTTAATTTGATTTTGCAATGCTAACGTACTTTTCAACGCCAACATTTTTGTTAGAGCTCGGTTAAAAATAAACGAAATAAAAGCCATTTTGCAATTTTTTCTTTTCATCCTCCGACAGATCATTTTTACGTCTTTAATTATGTCTTATTTTCATCAATCTCCGAAAGTTTGCCCTCAACGCAACCCACTGAGCGACTTTATATCTAACCTTCGTGTAAGCGTTTTTTTTTTATTATTTCCTTCCGGGTACAATAAGGGTAGAACTGTCAGCTATTAATTATATTTTGTGTCCTGACCGTTTCTACTCTTTCAAGACTAGTCTATCAAATACTTTGGCGAGAGCATTCTAGTGAAAGCTTGTTAGTAGTTTTGTTCGCATCAGTTCATTTTAGATGCGAAGAGTATTTTTTGCATTTTGGGAATTTTCTGTGGATTTTTTCCACTTAGTGTAGCAAAACAATTATAATGTTGTGCAGCTTTCACATCCAGAATATGCCCACCATAACACGTTAGATAACTCAAATAATTGATAGAATTAATACCCACTTTTCACCGCCAAAACAAATTAATTACAGCAAAGGCGTGATTCGATATTAGTTTGACAAAAAAAGTTAGCTAAGCTAAGTGCCAGCCTTCAGACCTGTCAAGTTATCCAAAGTAGATGAGCAACGACCTCAGTGCAGGCTCTCACCGGAGTCTTGCAAGTTTCGATAGAACTACAAAAATTGGGGGGAAAGGATAAATTGATAATTTTATATTAGACAAAGTGCTGACTGGTGTTATAAAAAGGGATCATACAAGACACGAAAATGTTGTACGTGTAAAATTAAATTAATTTCAGTCTCATAATTAAGAACTACAAAGTTGCGAAAATACAAACATCTTAGGCTTTTTAAATAATCGGGTGAATTATCCCTCACGTACGAAAGTGGAGGTCCCAGGAGACTAGCTTTTCAAAAAACTAACCAATTAGTTATTTACAACCAAGCTTATTCTCGTGGACAATTACGTAAAGTGTATCAACCATGATTTTATTTATGCTACATGATAACAACAACAATTTATGGTACCAGGCATAACAAAAAATTAAAGTGAATTTACAAAAGAATAAAGGTAAGTTCAAGTTCAATTGTAATCAATTAATTACATTAATTAATTTACTTATTTATTAGACGGGCAGCTAGTGGCAGCTGCGACTTTCAATCAATCAATTAGTTTTTCATTTGTATATTAAAGAAAACCGACTCACTGAAGTAACTAAAGAGTTGAAGGTGGAAGAGATCCAAACATACACTAAATATGTCGGTTAATTAAGCGGTCTTTCTTTATATCATACCACTGAGGCCAAAACAGTGAAGAAAGAAACTGTAGCTGACCAAATCCAGCCTGCAAATTCAAAAATTACGACCCAAGCTTAAAGAGCCTAAGAAATCCAGTTCATATGACGAAGAGCTGGGAGGATTGTTCGAATGTCCCCCAAAGCCAACAGCCAAATATTTAACATGAATAAAAACTCCGGACGTAAATTCAGCCTTTATTTTTAACTCTGATAGTTAAGATGCTGATTTAGAGAAGGTCATTAGAGGGTTTGTTCAGTACCTCACTACACAGTCCATCTGAAGCCTGCTTGTTATGTTGACAGGTAGTCTTAAGCTTAGCCAAATTAAAAACACGTGCCAATAAGCTCAAGGTGAATTTAAACCAATTCCGCGCGAAGTAATGTAAAAAATCAGTGACGCCAGAGCAAGGTGAAGGTAGGAAATTTTACGTGTTGCTTTTGTGACATCATAGCTTAGTTTATGACCCTTTTTCTCATGAACAATACGTACTCAAATCAACCTTCATATTTAACTGTGGATTTCACAATGCCATCGGTAGTACATCTTTGTACTGTCCACTGAGAAGGACTTTCACGCACTTGATTCTAGTCGTGTAGATTTAAGTCTTAGGTTACTTTGGGGCTTGCCAGCCTATCAGCTAAATAAGCTGCAAAGGATGCAAAATGTTACAGCTAGGACAATAAAGCTATCCATAGCTTAGCTCCTTTGTGTATTCATTCATTCAGGAGCGTTTTTATTTCCAAGAAGCCGTCAAATACACTTAAGCCCCCGATTGTGATAGGCTGTTACTAAACCTACTGTACCCATTACAAGAGATTTTTCCTTTTCAGTTAAGCTGTTCCTCAACTATAAAACACGTTTCCTTTTTGATAAGAGGTAGCCCCTCTTGTAACAATAGACAGAAAGCATTACTGAGGACATTCTTATTCTAGAAAGTTTACTAATTTAATTTTTATAGCAGCAAACGTCTTTATTAGGGAAGACACCCATAATAGGTAAAAAATTTGTTTTATCTGCGCGCAAGCACGTATGTACTTAAGGAGGACCTGATACTTTCTCGCTACAAAAAGTTCCTATGCACATACATTTTCCCTGATATAAGTAAATATTTTCAGTGAGGCGAACGATTAAGCCACGTAACAACGTTTCAACGTTCAGATATACCACAATAAAAAAGCGCCTTGTTCCTTCGCAGTAGGGTTAGAATAAAACTATCGTCTATTTTCACTTCTTTAAGTAAAATTTGATCCAAAGTTTTCAGATAGTTCGCCTATTTCTTACTCTTGAAAAGAGTGAAACGTTCCGCCATTTTGAAGTCACAACCAAAACAACTCAACCTCGTAACCGGGTCTACTAGGTTAAGGGTTTAATAATCTACAACTTTGCTGCACTTTTGACGTCATCAGTTCAATACGACAAAATTCTTCCATATTTGGTAGACAATAACTGGTTACGATGAATCATGCGTGTGATTTTAGCCAATCAGAAACGGAGAAATGTTTTGAATGAATAATATAAGATTTATAAGCTGTTCAATATCTTCCACGTTTTCAGAAAAGTTATGTAGTCAAGTAACATTATTGGCCATCAAATAGCATGTCATCTTTAGATTTTTCCGTCGAGTGCTAGTGGTCAGTTCTTAAATAGTCCACCGAGGTTCAGGAAGATTGTTAGGGAATAGGTAACTCTCTGTCCGGAAACGTAACATGTACAACTTGACAATCAACAGGTACAGGAGCAAGAAGAGCTGCAGGAAGATTACGCTGTAAACGATGGTAGTTCGTTAAAAGAACAAGTAGTCAATGAAAAAGCAGAAAGCAGTGAAACAATTACCGAAGAAGATGCTTCTGTTAGAGTAAATAACCGAGAGATAACTAATTTTGATGAGCTGGGAAAATCCACCTGTAAGAACAAAGACATGGAAGAGCCAATCATATCAAACTACAAGGAAGGCGAAATTGCAAAGCAGGGTGATTCTCAAGAGAAAAAAGTCCACGAGAGAGCTCCAGTGAGTCATGAAGAGAAAGTTGTGCAACCCAACAAAATGTTGTATCATGGTCGACATGATAGGAATGATGACCCTAAAAACAAAGAACAGACAGTGCTGAAAGAAACTGGAGAAAGTGAAAGGTC
Source organism: Porites lutea (assembly GCF_958299795.1). Classification (NCBI taxonomy): domain Eukaryota; kingdom Metazoa; phylum Cnidaria; class Anthozoa; order Scleractinia; family Poritidae; genus Porites; species Porites lutea. Next base: position 689,858 of record NC_133209.1, read on the forward strand.
CAAGCCTGAAGTTTCTATAATTGAAGAGCCTCTGAAATACAGCCTTGATAGTAAAGCAGGTTTACTCGAGTACCCTGAAAGGCACCAAGGGACAGCGCAGGAGAATGATCAAGGCAGACAAGACAAAGAGGAAACTCCATTGGGTGCTGAAGAAAAACTTGTGTATCTCGAAAAAATGCAGCATCGCCAACGACAAGACCAGCACGACGACTCTTTGAACAAAAATCGATTATTGCTGCAAGAATCTGAAGGAAAAGAAGAACTTAACCGTGAAGAGTATGAGTTTGGAGGGAGTAAGCTTGACAAGGGTCTGGAATGCAGTTCTGACTACAAGGAAAAGTCCATCGAGCACCCTGTGAGGCAACAAGGTGAGAAGCAAATAGAGGAGCAGCAAGATGACGCTGTGAAAGCTAAATATTTGGTGGAACAATCAGTTATTGACAAAACAAAAAGCAGCGAAACGATAACTGAATTAGGTGCCGCTTTTAGCGTAAATAACCCAGGGATAACTAGTTCCGATGAGTTAGGAAAATTTACCGGTAACCAAACAGACAAGAGGGAGTCAATTCTTCCCAAATACAAACAAGGAGATGATTCTCAAGGGAAACAAATGCAAGACAAGGCTTCAGAGAGTCGTGAAGAGAAAGTTGTGTATCCCAACAAAATAAAGGATCATGCAAACGTCGAAAAGTCAGCGCTGAAAGAAGCTGGTGAAAATAAACACCCCAAATCTAAAGTGGCTAACATCGAAGAGTCTCTGAAATCCAGCCCTGATTACGAAGACGATTACCAAGAAGATTATCAAGTCAAGCGAATTCAAGAGACAGCTGTCGTGGATCAAAAGGAGCAAGTTGTGCATCCTCGCGAAATACAGAATCACGATCGCGAAAATGACAGAACCAATGAAAATCCTTCAGCGCTGCAAGGAACTGGTGAAAAGGAAGAACGCAAGGGTGATGGGTCTGAGCGTAAGGAACATTTTACATGCAGAAATGACTTCCAAGAAAGTTCACTCGAACAGCCTGAAAAGCAACAGGTACGGGACCGAAAAAAGCTACGGGAAGGTAACACTGTCAACGGCGAGATTTTGCTGGAGCAAACAGTCAGTGACACAACAGAAAGCTTGGAAACAATAATGGAAAAAGACACCTCTGTGAGCCTAAACAACCAAGGGGAAACTATTTACGATAATGATGATGATTCTAAAGAAGAAATACGAGAGAAAGCTATCGTGGGTCAGGAAGAGAAAGTTGTTGAAGAAATACAGGATAAAGATCGGCAAGATCAGTGCGATGTCCTTACAAAGAAAGATCTGTCGCCGTTGCTAGACACTGATGAAAATAAAGAGCACAAGCTCAAACCGTCTAAGATTGAAGCCCCTCTGAAATCCAGCCCTGACCACGAAGAAAAGTTACTCGAGTGTAGTGAAAGGCCACAAGACGACCTTGCAAAGGAAGACCATTACCAAGTCAAACAAGAAAAAGAGAAAGGTCCATTGAGTCACGAACAGAAAAATGGGCATCTCGACGAAATGCAGGATCGTGATCGACATGATCAGAAGGTTGACCCTACAAACAGAGAGCCGTCAGTGTTGCACGAAACTGCTCAAAATGAAGAGCCCAAGCCTGAAGTGTCTAAGACTGAAGAGCCTCTGAAATCCAGCCCTGATCATAAAGAAAGCTCCCTCGAGTATACTGAGGGGCAACAAGAGCACGTTGCAACGGAAGGTGATTCCCAAGAAAAACAAGTTGAAGAGAAAGGTCCATTGATTCATGAAGAGAAAAATTGGAATTTCGACGAAATTCAGTATCGTAATCGACATGATCAGCAGGTTGACCCTACAAACAGAGAACCGTTACTGTTGGAAGAAACTGGTCAAAATGAAGAGCCGAAGCCTGAAGTGTCAAAGACTGAAGAGCCTCTCAAATCCAACCCTGATCATGAAGAAAGCTCACTCGAGTATACTAAGGGACAACAAGAGGACGTTTCAACCGAAGGTGATTCCCAAGAAAAACAAATTAAACAGAATGGTCCATTGAGTCATGAAGAGAAAAATGGGAATTTCGACGAAATGCAGGATGGTGATCGACATGATCAGAAGGATGACACTAAAATCAAAGAGCCGCCAGTTTTGGGAGAAACTAATCAAAATGAAGATCCCAAGCTTCAAGTGTCTAAGATTGAAGAGTCTCTCAAATCCAGCCCTGACTCTCAAGAAAGCTCACTCGAGTATACTGAGGGGCAACAAGAGGAAGTTGCAACGGAAGGTGATTCCCAAGAAAAACAATTTGAAGGGAAAGGTCCATTGAGTCATGAAGAGAAAAATGGGAATTTCGACGAAATGCAGTATCGGAATCGACATGATCAGCAGGTTGACCCTACAAACAAAGAACCGTCACCGTTGGAAGAAACTGGTCAAAATGAAGGGCCGACACCTGAAGTGACTAAGATTGAAGAGCCTCTCAAATCCAACCCGGACCATAAAGAAAGGTCACTCGAGTATACTGAGGGGCAACAAGAGGATGTTTCAACCGAAGGTGATTCCCAAGATAAACAAGTTGAAGAGAAAGGTCCATTGAGTCAAGAAGAGAAAAATGGAAGTCTCGACGAGATGCAGGATCGTGATCGACATGATCAGCAGGTTGACCCTACAATTAAAGAGCCGTCAGTGTTCGAACAAACTGGTAAAGACGAAGAGCCGAAGCCTGAAGTGTCTAAGATTGAAGAGCCTCTCAAATCCAGCCCTGACCGTGAAGAAAGCTTACTCGAGTATGCTGAGGGGAAACAAGAGGAAGTTGCAACGGAAGGTGATTCCCAACATAAACGAGTTGAAGAGAAAGCTCCATTGAGTGATGAAGAGAAAAACAGAAATCTCGACGAAATGCAGTATCGTGATCGACATGATCAGCAAGTTGATCCTAAAATTAAAGAGCCGTCAGTGTTAGACGAAACTGGTCAAAATGAAGAGCCCAAGCCTGAAGTGTCTAAGATTAAAGAGCCTCCGAAATTCAGCCCGGACCACGAGGAAAGTTCACTCAAGTATACTGAGGGGCAAAAAGAGGAAGTTGCAACGGAAGGTGATTCCCAAGAAACACAAGTCAATGAGAGAGGTCCATTGAGTCATGGAGAGAAAAATGGGCATCTCGACGAAATGCAGGATGGTGATCGAAATGATCAGAAGGATGACACTACAATCAAGGAGCCCGTAGTTTTGGAAGAAACTGATCAAAATGAAGATCCCAAGCCTCAAGTGTCTAAGATTAAGGAGTCCCTGAAATCCAGCCCTGACCAGGAAGAAAGCTCATTCAGGTTTACTGAGGGGCAACAAGAGAAAGTTGCAACGGAAGGTGATTCCCAAGAAAAACAAGTGAATGAGAAAGGTCCATTAGGCCAGGAACAGACAATTGTGCATTTCTACGAAAAGCCGGATCGTGATCGACATCATCAGCAGGATGACCCTACAAACAAACAGCCATCAGTGTTGTATAAAACTGGTCAAAGTGAAGAGCCAATGCCTGAAATGTCTAAGACTGAAAATCCTCTGAAATTGAGCCGTGACCACGACGAAAGCTCACTTGAGTGGACTGAAAGGCCCCAAGAGGACGTTGCACCGGAAGGTCATTACCAAGTCAAACAATTAAAAGAGAAAGGTCCATTGACTCATGAAGAGAAAAATGGGCATATCGACGAAATGCAGGATCGTGATCTACATGATCTGAAGGATAACCCTACAATCAAAGAGCCGTCAGTGTTGGACGAAACTGGGCAAAGTAAAGAGCCAAAGCCTAAAATGCCTATGGTTGAAGAGCCTCTGAAATCAAGCCCTGACCAGGAAGAAAGCTCACTCGAGTATAGTGAGGGGCAACAAGAGGAAGTTGCAACGAAGAGTGATTCCCAAGCAAAACAAGTCAAAGAGAAAGAGCCATTAAGTGATGAACAGACAATTGTGCATCTTGACGAAATGCCGGATCGTCATCGACACGATCAGAAGGATGACCTTACGAACAACGAACTGTCAGTGTTGGACGAAACTGAGCAAAATAAAGAACCAAAGCCTGAAGTGTCTATGATTGAAGAGCCTCTCAAATACAGCCCTGACCACGAAGAAAGCTCACTGGAGTATAGTGAGGGGCAACAAGAGGAAGTTGCAACGGAAGGTGATTCCCAAGAAAAACAAATCAAAGAGAAAGGTCCATTAAGTCACGAACAGACAAATGGGCATCTCGACGAGATGCAGGATCGTCATCGTCATGATCAGAAGGTTGTCCCCACAAACAAGGAGCCGTCACTGTTGCAAGAAACTGGTCAAAACGAACAGCCCAAGCGTGAGGTGTCTAAGATTGAAGAGCCTCTCAAATACAGCCCTGATCATGAAGAGTATACTGAGGGGCAACAAGAGGAAGTTGCAACGGAAGGTGATTCCCAAGAAAAACAAGTTGAAGAGAAAGGTCCATTGAGTCATGAAGAGAAAAATGGGAATCTCGACGAAATGCAGTATCGTGATCGACATGATCAGCCGGTTCATCCTACAGTTAAAGATTCGTCAGTGTTCGAAGAAACTGGTGAAAATGAAGAGCGGAAGCCTGAAGTGTCTGAGATTGAAGAGACTCTGAAATCCAGCTCTAACTACAATGAAAACTCATTCGAGCACACTGAGAGGCAACAAGGAGTGGTTGCAAGCCAAGATGATTCTCGAGGCAAGCGGGAGCAAGAGAAGGCTCCAATCAGTTATGAAGAGAAATGTATCAATCAGGAAAAAATACAGGATTATGGTCGACATAATCAGCACGATGACCGTAGAAACAAAAACTCAGAGATGCAAAAAACTGGCGAAAATAAAGAGCTTAAGCGTGAAGGGTCTGACCTCGACGACCCTGTGATATCCAACTGTGACAACGAAGAAATGTCACTTAAACACACTGAGAGGCAACAAGTACAGGAGAAAAAAGAGCTACTACAAAATGAGGCTGTGGAAGTTGAGAGTTTAGTTGAACAACCAGTCACTGACCAAACAGAAAGCATCCAAACAATAATTGAAGACGATGCGGTCGTTATCGTAAATAATCAAGAGATAACTAATTCTAATGAGTTAAGGATATCTAACGGTAAGCAAACAGACAAGAAAGAGCCAGTCCTTCCCAAGAACAAAAAAGACGTGGTTGCAACGCAAGATGACTCTCAACAGGTACAAGGGGAAGCCCCAGTGAGTCATGAAGAGGAAGTTTTGCATCTCAGAACAATACAGGATTATGATGGACATGCTATGCACGGCGATCCTTCAAACAATGCTCAGTCAAAGTCGGTGCTGCCAGAAACTGGTGAAAGTAAACAGACGACGCTTGAACAATATAAGATTGAAGAGCGACTGAAAATAAACCCTGACTACAAAGAAAGTTCACTCGAATACCTTGAACGGCAAGAAGAAGCTGCAACGCAAAATGATTTTGAAGAAAAAAAAGTGGAAGAGAAAGTTCCACTAACTTATGAAGAGAGATCTCTTCATCCTGGCGAAATGCAGGATCATGATCGACATATCAAACCTGACAACTCTAAAAACAAAGATCAGTCAGTGTTGCAAGAAACTAGTGAAAATGAAAAGCCTAAGCTTCATGCCTCGAAGATTGCAGAGCCTCTGAAATCCTTTTCTAACAACGAAGACAGAACACTCGAATGCCTTGAGAGGCAACAAAAGGAAGTTGCAACACAAGATGATTCTCCAGTAAAACAAGTACAAGAGAAAGCTCTCGTGGGTCATAAAGAGCAAGTTATGCATCCGGACAAAATGCAGGATCTCGATCGACAATTCCAGCAAAATGACTTTACCAGCAAAAACCAGTCCGTGCTGCAGGGAAAGGAAGAACGCAAGCGTGAAGGGTTGGAGCGTAAGGAACCTCTTGAATCAAGCTGTAACTTCGAAGAAAGGTTACTCGAAAATCTTGAAAGGGAGCAGGTGAAGAACGAAAAAAAGATGCAAGAAGATAACGCTGTTAACGGTGGGAGTGTTGTGGAACAAGCAGACAGTGACAAAACAGAAAGCTTGGAAACAATAAATGAAGAAGATGCCTTCGTTAGCCTAAATAACTTAGTGAATGCCTCTTCCGATGATGATGACTTTCAAGAGCAGCAAGAACGAGAGATATCTTTGGTGGGTCATGAAGAGAAAGTTCTTGAAGAACTGCTGGATAAAGATCTGATTCAACAACATCAGTATGGTGATCTTACAGACAAAGATCTTATTGTGCAGCCGGAAACTAGTGAAAATCAAGAGCCAAAGCTAAAAGCGACTAAGATAGAGGAATTTGATTCCCAAGACAAACAAGTAAAAGAGAAAGGTCCGTCAATGCATGAACAGAAAATAGTGCATCTCGACGAAGTGCAGGATCTTGATCAACATGACCAGCAGGATGACCCTACACAGAAAGAGCCGCCAGTGCTGCAAGAAATTGGTGAAAATGAAGAAGCCAGGCTTGAAGATTCTGAGCTTGAAGAGCTTAAGATTAAAGAAACCCTAAGGTCTAGCTGCGACTACGAAGAAAAGTCACTCGAAAACCCTGACAGCAACCAAGTGCAGCAGCAAAAAGAGCTACAGAAAGATGACATTGTCGGTGAAAATGTGGTGGAACAGGAAGTCATTGACAAAACAGAAAGCATCGAAACGATGATTAAAGATATTTGTTTTAGCGCAAGCAGCCGGGTGACAGCTGATTCCGATGAGTTTGATAAAACCAGCAGCAAGCAAACAAACACGACAGACCCAATCCTTTCCAAGTGCAAGGAAAATGAAGTTCCACTGCAAGGTGATTGTCAAGACAGACCAGTGCAAAAGGAAGCTCCAGTGCGTCACGAGGCAAATGTTGAAGTTCATGATGGATTTTATCTCCAGGATGACCCCGCAGATAATAATCAGCCAGTGGTGCAAATGACTAATAACAATACAAAGCTCAAGCTCAAAGAGCCTATTAAACCCAGCTTTGACAACGAAGAATGGCCGGAACAGAGAGAGGCACCGGTAAACAAGAAAAGGAAGTCAGCGATAAGTTTGTTGTGGTGCTGGTGTTGTGGATAGCAGTTTCATTTTTCACGCAAACATTCAGGTGTAGATGTTTCACTTTTCAATATGGAAAACCCATCACAGATCGAGACCGTAAAATATAGAGGGACATTTAAAGACATGAAGAAAAACAAGAACAAGCATCACATCCACGCAAATCTGTACAGCAACTGCCTTGCTAAAATCTAGGACAGGCCTTTTTTTTCTGATAATCGTAGTTAAGCTAGAACTGAATGAAGATGGACTGAGTAGTATTTGCGTGATCTTAACCAGTAAAACCAGTTTCAGAGAAAAGTGCTGATGGAAACTTAAAGAACCAGACTTTAATGAATCTGAGATTTTCTCGCGACAGAAATTTTCAATTGAAAGGTTTTTTTTTTAAATATTACCAGCCTTTACATCAAAAATATCAACAAGGGGTACTTTTGGTGTATCGGACACGTGAAAACTTCTTTCTGTTTTATGTGACAATTTCTTCTATTCAGTTTGAGGTGTAGCGGCAAAGGGGGAGGGTGCTTTATTTTGTTTTTATCAGCTCGTGAAGAAAAGAATTATTCTAAAACTCGAAGCGCTTTTAAAAGAGAGAGATGTTTTATTCAGATTTGTCTCGCAGGTGAGAAATTGACTGCATTTGAAAAAAATAAATGGAGCCATTTTGCTCAAACTGTAGTCTAACTCTTGCAAAGGGGGCAGGATTTCTCTACGTGACCAGCAGCACTGCGAACCATTCACACAGGATGGACAGGATGGAGCTATGTGATAGGAGGGCGATTTCAAAAATTAAATATATAGAAAATTGGCATTTAGACTATTACTATTATATTAGTCATATTTGATATACTGCTTACAACGTAGGAATCCCTACCCTCTTGGTGTCTGTGTTTTCAAAGACAATTGTCACTTTCTCAGGTCTTTTTGTCTTACCATTCCATTGTTATGTGAATTTTTTGTGCTTAAAAGAGAGTGATGTTTTGTGGAGAATGATTACCATAAGAACAATGAAAACGTGCAATATATTATGCACGCACGTGGATTCCTTATTCATTCAGGTATGTCATTACAAGTTGATTATTTTTTGAGAGCAAGAGCCCCAGGCGAGACAGATTAAGTCTTCCGCATGTACGTACTAAAAGTAGGTAGGACGAAATCAGGTGAGTCAAGCGTTAAACTTGCTAACATGTAAAATTAGATCGGAACTCAGTTTAAAAAAGTCAAATCAAAGTTAATGAAGGTTCCTGCTTTGTCATTTCGCCGATGGAATTGCGACACGGACGAGTTACGAAATTGGGTATTCAATGTATTCCAGAGTCATACATGCTTGGGACGGCTTCAAAACCATGAAAAATCAATACGTTTAGCTTACAAAATAAAGGCGTTTTGCAACATGCCTCAGATAACATATTTCAAGTTACAAGCACTTCAAGACATAGTTTTCGGTCCATTGTGAAATTTTGAAAGTGTTAATGAAGGGATAAGTGTGTACTTTCACTGCAAATTGCATACCCCAAGTATTGGGAGCCTGCTAACGCTTCGAGAGGGATGGGGAAGTAGAGCTGCTCTGCGTACCTGATAGTTGGTCAAAGAAGACTAACGAGAGCTATTAACTTGTAAGATCAATTTTAAGAGGGGTTTAGTTATAACATTTTAGATGGAAGCTCGTCTTAAGTTCACTATTTTTCCACCAACAAAGCCAAAAACTAATAGGTCACATCGCGCCAAATGGTAGCACAGAAACCTATCCGATCTGTGGCGATCCAAGCAGTTTTAAGATCGGGGCGGCCAAACTTCGCTCCATTACAGAAACTGCGCCTAAATTGCGTTCTCATGCTTGAACAGAAACGATATGGCGGCGCAAAGAGCAATCCTGGGAGACATGTATGGTAAATTCAAGAGCCACGCGGTCATTACTCAGGCTAACGATTCTTTACCTAGTTTGCATCAAACATTTAACCAAATGTCATATCGACACGTATCGATGGGCAACGTTCTTGGGATCAGTAGCACGCGCGTTCAGGTTCGCTGCTTTTCCATAAACGGTTTTCGAAAGTAAACAAACAATTCTTTAGAAACTTGAAGAACGTGATGGATTTCAAAATTCAAAAGAAAAAACTATGGAACACTAGCCAGCAAATTGAATGCAGTCGCCTTATTTACAGGTTTCTCAATTCTAGGCAATTCGCTTCTTCATTTCATAGAATAGAAGGCACAAGCATTTGTTATATGCTATATATGGTATCTTCAACTTCCGACGATGTGCGTGCAAAAAAAGAATAACAACAAAAGACCAACGCCTCTCAAATACGCCGCTTGCGTTATTACGGGGCACGGGACTGACCTCTTAAGCCTTATGTCTTCCGCATCCGCTTTTAATACCTTATAAAACGAGAATTGAAACTTGGTGAGTCTGTTTAATTGTACTGGTGCTTGCAAAATACGGATTACACAAATAATTCTTTAGAACTCTTTAGAAACTTAAAGTGCGGGATGGATTTCAAAATTAAAAAGAAAAAACTATGGAACACTAGCCAGCAAATTGAATGCAGCCGCCTTATGTACAGTTTTCTCAAATCTAGGCGATTCGCTTCTTCATTTCATCTAATAGAAGGCCCAATCATGTGTTATATGCTATTATGGTATATTGCGTTTTCCGACGATGTGACGAGCAAAAAAACCAAATAACATCAAAAGAACAATGCCTCTCAAATACGCCGCTTGCGATATTACAGGGCACGGGACTGACCACTTGAGCCTTATGACTTCCGCATCCGCTTTTAATACCTTATAAAACGAGAACTGAAACTTGGTGAGTCTGGTTAAGTGTACTGGTGCTCGTAAAACACGGATCGCGCTTGAAAAGGTAAGACCGCCTAAATGTTATGATAAAGGGGATAATATAGCGCATTTTTGGGTCTCTTTTCAAGAGCGGCCATTTAATTCAGTTGAATTTGAAAAAGCAACGAAGGTATACAACTAAACTTTAGGCGGGATATTTTACTGTACTGACTTGCAGTGTCTCTCGAGTGTCCAACAGCACCATTATACTGTAAACCCCCCCCGCAAAAAAATGTAATTGCATATAAAGCACAACCCTCACTTTGGGAGAAATTTTTTGCACAGCACCGGCAAATATTAAAATCATGGAAAGTTGAAAAAGGCTAGTAAGATTAAACAAGTATAATTAATGATATAGACAGTGGGATTACACTAGTATTCACGGTTAAATACTTTACGTGCGATATTATTACCGATATGTGTTTACTTGCCTTTGCGGTGTTTTTCTCGGCCTTGAGAGCAGAGAAATATTCTTGTTATTGCGGTTTTCTTTCATCTAAGGTTTGACTAGTGCTCAATAAATTAACGGAGCATGAGAATAAGAGCCAGAACAACGCGCAGTGAGTGTTGGAAAACGGTTTCAAAGACCGTTTTTCTGATTCTTATCATACGCTTTCTGTTTGCTCAGGAAAATTAAGGCTATTTTAAGCGCAGCCCTCCACATCAGTTGTTGTCTTCGTTAATTTCAAACGATCTTCAAAAAAATATATCCTCAGGCGATTGACAAGGACACGTTGGGACAAACATGACCCTTCAGAAATGGTGTTCAATGACGTCAGAATTGAGCCACCTTTTGCATCCATTTGATGCACAACAGGCTGCGTCTGCAGACAAGACCAGCATGGAAGCACATTAGTCAACCGTTATATGTCTGACGCACAAGCGAGTTAATTTTTGTTGTTGTTCATACGGTAGAATTTACTTAACTATCTATCTACTAGATACTATTGGTCTAGTTATGACATTCTGAGTATGCTAATTGCCACAGCTTTGAATCGTAACGGAGCATGAAGGAAAAAAGTCAGAGTACGCGGATCGCCTCAGATTACTTGAAAACCTACAATCTCTTTTTAAAAATTTGCGTTTTCAATCGATTTTCAAATTTTACTTTCCTGTTCCAGGGTCTCTCGTTTTTCGCTTTTTGCCAGGAACCTGAGTTCTACTTATGTGGCGTTCGAGTTGCCGTGACTGATATAACGTTCTGTATTTTGTTCTCTCAGCTTCTTCATGGACCCTAAAGAGTGCAGTGTAATAGATCGACATTACCTAAGACTGGAGCAATGTCTTGAGCCATCCAAACTATTACGCTACCTTAAAACCGTTGGTGTTCTTGACGATGACGATGTAGAGACGCTTCGAGAAAAGAACAAGTCAAGAGAAGCACAAGTGGCGACATTTGTAGATATTATAAAGAGAAGAGAAAACGGATTTAGGCGGTTACTACAAGCTTTGCTGAAGTCCAAAGTGCAGGCTTTCTTGGCACGAGAGCTGCTTCAAGATGATGACTACAACGAAGAAGGTTTGGTGGCCATATTTATTGTACTGATTTTGCCTTGAATTGCGCCAGGATTTCGTAATCGATGAAAAGTGTTTATGATATTTCCAAGGTGTTTAGGTTTTTTTACGCTTTCATCACTTCACGTGTCGTGACTTGCACCTAAAACTTTCTCTTCGAAAGCAACTCCGACGCATTTATTGCATAGTTTTTCATCGACTTTCCCTTCTATTCCTTTTTTTGGTGAATACGGTGTCTTGAAACTTACATTCCAAAATATTTAATTTAAATTAAGTTCAACATCGTGAAGAAACTTATTCATAAGTGTCAGTTTTTGTTATTTCTGACGTTAGAGAACTCGACCGGAAATCAAAACGTGAAATAAACAACCATCAGAAACCAAAGTCGCCAGAAATTAGAAACCTTATATTTTTCTAAAATGGGTTTCAATATAAAGTCAGTAGTATCTCATCTAAAGGTATAAACAGCTTTATTTCTCAGCACTTAAAAATATAGCTCTTTCTCCATTTAAGAAGCAATACTGACAAATAATTTTATGCAGTGCTATATTTCTCAATTACATCTTTTGCTTTCAGAACACGTAATCGAGATTCTGTTTCCATTTCCGGCACAAAACCACATCCTTCCCAAAATCCACAATGCGAGAGAGAGACCTCTATATATTTCCTGCAAGACCAACTGTAACCATGTTTGTACATTAGATCAGTCAGACTATGACCCATTTTATTATCACTCATAAGTCCCATTTTTTGCCATCATTGATAATACAGATTTAGAGAGACGCCGACAGAGGGTATTTTTTTAGTTGACTTCAAGTGGCTTTTTCAGTGTTCGTCCACAATATTATATTCGTGACTTTAAGGAAGAGCAATTCGTTTTAAATTTTTACCAACATTTATGCCACGTATGCCACGCTCAAAAATTCTTTTTATGCCCAATAGGAAGACAGATCGGTCTATATTACAATTTTAACCTCGCGTAGATAAATCCGTGAATGTTTGTCATCCTAAAGGTCACTCGAATAAACCAAGCAGGGATTTTTTTACGAGAGGGATAATCTTTTCAGATAATCCTTAGGGTTGACGTCTATATATTTTTAAGGTGGTTACTTTTCCTTTTCCTACTTTTCCTGATAATGGAAGGCACCGTATGCGAACATGTATATAAGGCCAAAATTTCCGTCAAAGAATTGAAATATTTTCTTTGTTGCAGACACCCCCCTGTGTTCCCACAGGCAGTCCAAGCGTATCATTAAAGGGAATCGAAATAAAATTTGTGGAAAGTCATTTCCAGTAGAGTGTTGTCCAGCCATATTAAATCGCCTTTTAAGTTTCCTACAGCAATGTTGGACATCTATGGCTCAAATTTTAAAAGCTCACGTATAAATCGCATGTATTGGGATTTATAACAAGTCAAACGTCAGTAAAGGAATCATGGTCATTCAAAATATTACCGCCGGTACAAGACCAATAGTTCAATAGTTGCCTTGTGTCTCCCAGCCGCTTTTACCTTCATTTTCTTTTCTTCGAGTACTGTTCACCGCACATATTTGTGTACAGTAGTCTAAGGAACCACTCGTATCTAAGGTTCAGCAACGCAGCAATAACCCTGCATATTGTTGCTATTTGCAGAAATTAGCGCCATGTTATCAGAGCTAGAGAACGACCTTGACGAAACACAGTCCTTGAAACTGAGGCTCATTGAAGAGGAGAAACGCCACAGGTATACCAAAAAGGAACTGGAAGAAATCAGGCGAAGTTCTATAGTGTTCAGCGACTCCAGCAGCTCGGGACTTTTTCCCGATTATGACTCGAATCCAAGTGATGAAAGCGAGGCTGAGGTAGAGAGGGAACAACCACAAGGAAGTCATGAGAGTTTTGCGCTAATGCTCACAGATAATGAAGACTTCGAATGGGAACATGAAGATGGTTGGCGGAAGTTTGGAAGCGCTGATGGCCTGGATACTTTGCGTCGCAGAAAGATTCAAAATGGGTTATTTGATGAGCCCCTAAGGAAGAGCTCTTCTCTCGGAAGACTGAATGGAAAACAGCAAAGGTCTAGATTGGCGGAGCGGAGCAATAAAAAATACCTAAAACAAAGGAAGAATTCTCCTGTCTCACTAGACAAAGGAAACAGGGACGAAAAAGAGACAAAATCACTTGAAGAAAAGGTGGCTGTTCTACAGAAGCAGCTTCAAGATGAAAAGAGAAGACGCGACATTTCCGAGCGTGAAGTTGCTAAACTTCAGTTAGAGAAAGAAGACCTGTGTATAGAACTAGAGGATACACGAGAGCAATTGAGGGAAAGTCAATTAAATTTGTTCTTTGAAGATGATGATGAGGAGCCGGAACTATGCTTTGACCAAAGCGCCGACCAAAATGAGTCTTTAGGATTTTATGGCGCGGAAACGAAAGATGGCACCGTATTAATTGATAGGAGAAGACAATGTTCACCGAGTGATAATGCAACGACCTCCACATATCGAAGCTCACCCTGCTTAGACAAGCTTCAGGTCCAAACCGAGCACTTGAGTAGAGGACGGCTGACCGCAAGCTGGAAAAGTCTGAATGCTCATTACTATGAGCTCGACGAATATGACGACGAAATTAACGTTGAACTGGACGCTAGTAACGTACTAGACACTCTGCGCAGACTAAAAATCCATACCAACGCTTTGTACAATGATGCATTAAACGAAAGAGATGAACTACGGTACCTAAAAGGAATTGCTTCTAGAATGCAATCAAGATGAATCAAATGTAACATGAAAGTCGCCCGAAATGAAATACAGTATTCAAATCAAAATCTAAAAGGATAAGAGCACGGGTTCTAGATAGCCGACTAGTCCATTTTGTTTTGTTTACTGATGGCTTTGTCAGCTTTTAAAAAAGCAGTCCCAAAGCTAAGGTTCTAGCTAATTCTATATAATTTTCTGTGTTCTATCAAGTAATTGGGCTTTTTATTGTAAATAGCTGTGTCACGTAATTTTAGGCTTTATACTGTAAATAAGTTTTTGGATTTCCCTTTCTTTCTCTATTAATTAACTTACTTGTTTTGTTTTTTGTTTGTTTTTTTTTTCCTCGGCTTATTAGCATATTTTTGCTAGAGGTCTAACCAACCTCATCAAACCCAAGATTAAATAACGCTTCATTCATTCATTCATTCATTTATGGCGTTGTCTAAGAAACTATCAAAATCTTTATCACGAATATAAACATCAACAACTTTTTGGACCGGTTAATTGTCAGGAGTTTCGAGAAACGGCGTCCAAGGACCAGGCTTCCAAACTAAGTCAGTAAAAGCCCAGAAAGTGGCACTGCAATTGTACTAGACAGTTCACTTTCTCTAAGACGGATACCACTGGGAGCATCATTAAGTGTTAGTCTCAGATAGGTGTCTGCTTTATAGACCTCTTTCATAATGGCAGCCTATTAATATATTCTTTTATATTTATGATAATTACTTTAGCCTTTCTGATCTCGTTTGAAAGTAAGAGTTCTTTTGTACTTTGCACATGCTAACGAGGTCAGAAGGCTAATTATCATACATATAAAAGAATATATTCATAGGCGGCCATTATGAAAGAGGTCTATAGAGGGTCAAAAAAATAACAGACTAGTAGAATGGAGAAACTGGGCATTGGCTTCAGGAGGTGTCCGTCTTATAGAGGTGGCAGATGTGATCATATACTGAGATGAACACTGATCACTGTGATCACCCTAAAAAGCTATTATAGCCTTAACAATGAGGTTTTCATACAATATTCGAGGCTGGTTTTCATGTACAATATTTATAATAAGGATGGATCAAAAGGGAAAAATTGAGTATTGATAAATTATGCTTTCCTAATGGTATTTATGTTGGATATTGTGGAATTTAATGGCTTTTATTTAATAAAAATATTTTTGAATAAAAATTCCATCTGGTTGGCTTAATAAGAGTGAAGGGAACAAACATCAACCCTGTTAATAACAGCTCGGTGTCGTCAATCTCATTCCAAACTATGTCATCAATGATCATCAATGAGCATCGACTATGTCCATCGATGATTCATCGATAGACATAGTTGAAGAGGTAGTTGATACCAATTCGGTTTCCACTTATATGGTTACTCCTCCATTTCATCTCACCTGTACGCGAATTAAACCCCTGTTAACACCAGGTAATTGTTCTTAATGCCAGTGTAAAATACACGTTAAGCATCCCAGTGCAGACTGTAGCTCAGTCTTTTCAGGGTGAGGGGGGTGGTCGTGAGAGGTCACGCCGGAGCCGCACGCAAAGCCGAGACGCGCAATTGGAAACGTTAGGCTTACTCTACAAGGCCAGTCGCCAGAAAATCTGAAATATGTTGATTGCAATACTTGTATCTTAAAGACTTTATACACATGTATAGAGTGTTTTCACTCACGTGGCCAACATCTATGCGAGTTTATTAGAACAAAAGAAAGCGTTTGCATAAGAAAAGAGTACACATCGCGTAGAATGCCCGGTCGCATCCGGGAATTTAACAGGCTAGAGCCGCATTCGAGCCACGATTTGGTCTTTAAATATGGCGAAATAATAAGACTCAAGACTGAAGCGACTTTCAAAGTTTTTTGTCTCTGATTGTGAGTTACTCATAACCAAATCTCATTGGGTACCACCGGAATATTTATAATTATCAAGAAACATCAAATTCAAGATCTTACCTTCGATTAATGCCAGCTTATCGGATTTCACTGGGTTTTTCGCGCTAAAAACCAACCAAAAAATCGCCATTTTTGTATGGATTTTCACCTGCGTAGACTTTCGCGGAAAGATTACAACCAAAGTTTGCAGAAATCGCGAACTGTACCACCTGATATCGTGACATCTCTTGTCTGCCTTTAAAACCACCACAGTCTTTTAAACCAATTATTTTGATATAAACTGGGTTTTTTGTTTTCCTTTAAATTTGACCTGAACTCGTGAGGGGTAGCCAGCGCAAAGAAAAATTCCAGAAAACGTCTTTGAAAGCCAAGAATTTGCGTTTCGGCCGCCATCTTTGTTTCCAGTACTCTTTGACCGTTTTATTGTTTTTAACTCATGTATGCTTCACTAAGGAGAGCAGAGTAGGTCTGGGACTAAGTAAATACAGCTCAACATGGTGAACATGGCGGGAACATGGCGATGTTGTTGCGTTGTTTTTGAATTGCAATCTCTTTACTGAATGACGTATAAACCGAACACCTCAGGGAGAGGATCGGAATGAATATGTGAACAGAGGAATACGGACATTCAAAACACGACTCGGAAATGATGGTAAGATAATGATGATGACGTAGTTCAGCTCTTTGTGCATTGTATAAACCACCTCTAATTGCTCGCTTTTGCTCTCCACACTGCCTGGTTCGATAGTAAACTAGGCTGCAGTTTATTGCTGGTCTATAATTCTCTGAATGTTAAGCTATGTTAAGGTCTTTATTCTCCTTGTGTTGCAAGTGAAAACTACGGAAACACCAACCTATGGAGATCTTAAGCCTGTCTCTTTAGTCTTTAGTAGTAATCTAGTATATTAAAACCCCAACATAAATCACAACTCCCACCTCCTCATAAACACAAATCAAACCAATTCCCAAAACATAACATGATTGTAATTCAGGACTCTGACATCTTGGGCTCCTTGTCTAAGATGAAAAAGTTGTTTTTATGACAAAATAGTCTTGTCCCTGGGGGATACTCCTGCGAATTCTTGGTAGGGGTGTGCTGCTGGTTCTTTAAATCCTGTCCCTATTTCAGACCATAAGATGTCTCTTTCCAACCTGTTTCAGACCTGGCCTCTGAAATCCATATTCGCTTTCCAAAAATGTCATAATTACTTAGTTTAGATCACCAATTGCAACAAAATGATTTTTTAAAATCCATTTCAAATTGAAAACAGGGCAAAAACCCTACCCTTTGGAGCGGCACATACTTAAATAGCTTATGCAAGGGAGTACCTGCCTGGGGTTTTGTCACTGATGAAATATGTCTAACAATGTCACAGAAGCTGTACTATGCTTAAAAACATTTGTGACTTTTGCATTGAGGAAAAATGGGCCTAATCCCAAATGTAAGCACAGAAAAGCTCAAAATTTGGGTCTGCAATGTAGAAGATGTGATTACCCGTATGGGAGACAGGGAAGGTTTGCACAGTATCTGTTAGACCCCTGAATAATTCAGATTTTAGCAGATATCAGACAAATATTTTAACAAAAGTTTTAATCTTTTAGCTACTCTAGCAATATTATTTACAGCTTGTATACACAGAAACCTTAGCACACTACTTTACTTTACATCAAAAGCATACAGCATTATTACTAACAATGTATCCATTTCTTTTCGGTATTTTATCAGCCAATAAAATCATGCTATTTTTATTGTAAAATGCCCCTTGATTTATTGATTTCCCATTTCAAATTCTCAGCAAATTAAATAAGCTAAATTATTCCCACTGCATTACAAAGTACATGTACATAGTGAAGACAATTTTTCTATTTTGTGACAAAAATGATTACCAACAATCAGCAAGCTGTCTTATGGTAAAATGAGGTACAACGTTACTGTTCTTAAATGCACCCTCTTATAAATTTTAATCATTTTAATTTCAGTAATTTACAGTAACAGAAGCTCTTTTAAATAATCTTTCTGTATATTTACTGCAACACAACAACCCAATTTTCACAACTTATAATTACATTAGAAACAACTTAAATAATTTTCCTAGGGAAAAAGGTACAATGGACTTAAATGTGCAAAACAAAAGGTAACTTCCTATTTTTTTTACCTTCTCCTCACACCATCCAAGATCTCAATTGACATCCCATCGTCATCTCGGAAATATGAGTTTTTTCTGATAATTTTAACGTGTGATGATGTGCATTTATAGGGGCTCTGTCATGTTTTCTGCACCTCACTCATTGTTTATCAAGTGTGAAATTTGCAATCCATATAAATCTGCTTCTTCTGCTGCATATGAGTTGTTCTTTTGTGCTAAATTCAAACTATTAAATAATTGGAGGTTTCCTTCATTTTCAACCTGGTAATTTTATGTTAAAAATATAATAACTAAATATCGGTTGACAGAGCTCCTGTTAAGTGTTGCTATGGCAGTGAGGATGTATAGGGGTTCATATTTTGCCTTTAGAGATTCCTATATCACAAAATGTCGTCAGTTTTAATTTGCAATCAAAGATACGCTCTTCAAGTTTACACAGCAGCAGAGAGGACCAAACAGGTTTTCCCGCTACTTTTTAAACAGCATTCAGTTCCTATCCACTCATAGTGTTGTTTTCGAGGGCCGTATCAAAAATAATGTTGATAATTTTTCACAGGATCGCGTGCTGGTTGAGTTTATCAAGCCGCCAAAATACACCAAATAATTTGATTGCCCGGTTTGTACGCGAGGTAAATGCCTCAATTCAGCACCTTTTTGTCCAGAGCTATTTAAACCTATTTAACACTACAAAACAAACTTCAAACTGCAAGTTCATCGTTTGTGGCTGTTAATATGTATAAAGTCAGTATGTTAACAGACCTCACAGAAGAATCCCTAACGTTAGGATTTTGAAGCGCTTCATTTCTGATTGGGCGAATTCTTATGTTAGACACGAGTGTGTGAAAACAGTGATGGAGAAATTCGTCCTTCGACTGAAGGTTTTCTCTACTTCTCTAATATCTCGCTCGAAGAGTGACCTGAGATCAGGCTCTACTTTCGTTTCTTGTTGAAAATTACATTCTGGCAGGCAATGGGCCTGAGCTCAGGTTACTCGAAGAGCTTCAAGACTCACTTTGCTAAGCGGGAGGGCTGTTAACATTTTTCTTAACATATGGCTTTAACTTTTCAACAAGATCATTTCGTCCAATCTCTTTCAGTGTCCAAACAAAATGGCGCAATGGAAGGTTAGGATATTTTGTCTGGAGATGATTCATCAACATTTTTGAAGGACTTCTGTTGGTAAGATGCTCAGAGTGCAAAGCATTGCGTACTTCTAGTGGAATTCCCTTGTAACATGCAGCTAACCGTTCGTAGTCCCACCTAAACCTGAACCGCCATCTTCCATTATCAAGGCTGGAGCACATCTCGTCAAATACGCCCTGGTTATTACTCTCCAACTCGGTAAGAGTCACATCATCTAAATGAAAAATAACTTGATTAGCGGGTTTCCCTTAAATTCCCCTGTATTATCTGTGCACAAAACATATTACCTTTGAGATGCAGTCACTTGTTTATTTTTGAATTTCCATTTAGCCTGCGAGCAAGCTCATCTTTTAGGGTAGTTGCAAGAAGTCACGCGAGAACAGTATCCGTGTTCTCTCGTGGCTTGCTTCGCTTGCCATTAGTGGAGAGCTTGCTCGCACGCTAATATCCATTTTACGAACTCAACCAAGCATGTACTATAAAAGACAGTACCTGCACGGGACAGCGGTCATCTCTCTTGTTTTCATATTGGGTACCCCCTCCCTGTTGTGACGTCATTCATGATAATAAATGATGTATTTCTTGGCACAGATACCCTGTGACCTGTGTTATGTATTGCGATAACTATAGCCTTTTAACGTCTTGTACAAGTTGAATCATGTATCCTCAAGCCATTTTGATTAATTTCCGCGAAAGCGATTGACTATTAATCTCGTGCTCAAGTCAGAATCATATTATATTTCAAGCCCTTACATCTGATCAGTTATTTAGTATGCTGGTTGAACATTTTACCTTGGTTAAGCTCCTCTTGTGATGCTGATGTAAGTGGTCTGCAGAGTTCAATGTCGTCCACTGCACTGTCATCATTCGAATTTCTGTTGCAGCGAGCCAGGACGGTATCCGCATTTATTCGCCGACATAACTTAAATGCAACGAGAACAATTATTCCTATGGTGGCGAATGCTGCACACACTGTGCAAACAATTAACAGTACGTTGTCATTTCCATTAGTGTTCTGGTTGTGGGACCTTGCCGCTTTGGTTTGGGAATCTACCACGAAGTTGTTCCCTGACAAGGTTGGTGAGACCTTAGAGGTATGTTTCTCAAGTTTTGATTCTAATCGAGTTGGGTCACTCGTTATGGGCTTCTTGTACGTTGTTGGTAAGGTTGTAGATCCTTTTAGTCGAACTGTTTCAGAACTGTTAGACCGCTTTGATTGCCTGCTGCAAGGAGTTGCGCGAACTTTGCATTTCTTCTCCGAATTTGCACATTCCTCTGCGATTTCATCTTTCTCATCGTTACAGCAGTCTGTGCAAGGATGGCATCCGAAGATAAATGGCTCCTTATAATATCCGGGCAAGCATTTATCATCACATTCAGTGTTTGATGAAACAGTACAGTTCTTTTTTATGGCTTTCCCGGAACACATCCTACACGCTTTACACTGTTCTTTGCCGTCTGCGTCTGAGTAAGTTTTACCACTTTGGCATTCTACACAGTCAACTGGAGTTTTGTACGGAACAGAACTGCCGCACGGGACAGAAGGCTCTTGTCCCTTAAAGCAATAAGGGCACTCCAGACATTTGTACTGGTCTCCTGATGTAGAGTTGGGTTTCCAGTGGATCTGTCCCGCCTTGCACGGAAATGGTTCTCCAAATAAACATACCTATGAGCAAAAAAGTGACATTATGAAAAATATCTCAATCTGAAACAGAGGCTGCAAAGATTAGCATAATGATGGGAAATTGTGTGACCGAAAATGTGTAAGTTAAGACATGGGAGAGTTTGTTGTAGAAGACATTGTTTTCATGCTGCCGGCATGAAGGTACCATGTTCCAGGCGTTCAGACAGAAAGTACACAATCGCTGTGTATTAGTTTTTCGTCGTGACGACCGTGAACTGGCCACTGACACTAAGGTGGCTTCACCCTTCAAAGAGCGTGAAAAACAGACACATTCAAGGGCGACTGAGTGTTGGTGAGCTCCTTCTCTAACGAATTGTAAAAACGAAAAACTGAAAGTATCGGGAAGAATAGAAAAAAAGGACATGCTCAAGTGTTGCAAGAAGGAAAGTAAACTGGAATCGGTAAGAACAGAAAAGAATAGAAAAAAAATGTGCTCAAGAGAGAAGGCGAGAGAGAGAGAGATCGTCGAACGCGTGCACGCATATGCTAATAAAAAAACGCGGGGGATTTGACCGCAGGACTCCCGACCAAAATTAATGTGTAAGAGCCTGTACCAATCACTGACGTAATCAACCCACGCTATTGCATCACATTTTGAATTCTTCATTAAGATCATTACTAAAGATATACCCTCTGTCACACCACTGATAAATAAACCGCCTACATTTTCCTATCCAGTTTTACGAATATCGGCGCTACGATACTTTTATAACCGGAAAAGATAAAAGTCCAGTTTTAGAGACAGCCATGAGAGACTTTAATTTAATTATCCTATCTTTATCCGACTGTCTATTGTAAACACTTTCTAGATAAAACAAACCCGGGAACAAACTACGTACATATATTGTTATATTTCATTCAAGCTAGTAATTTGCATATAAAACAAAAATTATGATGGGCAGTAAGTAGTTGCAGCTGCGTTAGATATGACATGTTAAGTTTAATGAAAACTTAGCCGAAATGATCACCGTTTAACGAAGCTAGAAACCTGGTAACTGACAAGTGTGTGATATTTAAAAATATTTGCCTGTAATGACATGTGCGCAACAATCTTGGGAACGTTCAACGTATCGCTTATCAGGGTAAACCGTTATCAAAAAAACGTAAGTCCTACAATCTGCTAATGTTAAGCGAGTCCCCAGAAAAGCTCAGAAAGGACTTCGGGCAGTAGACGTTCTCTGCAACGCGTTTACAACACGTTTTGATGCGTCAGCAAATTTATATCAGCGACTAAAATCTACAGTATTTTTGCGATTAAAGAAGAAGAGCTAAAGGTGAATAGAAAGTAATCTGTACCAGTGTGTCCTTCCTACCATTAACATGGAAGATTTGAAGGTTGTAGTACTCACTATTCGGCCCAAAACCATAATGACTAGCAGGCGCCATTTCGCCATCATGGCGGCAATGATGCTCGTGCTCAAGGCCCAGCAAGTTCTAAATCGTCCCACTCCGGGATAAGTGTGAGATTTTCCTTATGCTACTACGAAAGGTTCCGCTAGATAGTAGGACTGCTGAATAGGATAAAAACACCGTGATTTTAAAAAGATTTAGGTCATACGAACTTCCTAACTCTCGCGAGTGAGTGAGGCTTCTAACAGACTGACTGGGCAGTTATATATTTAGATAGTGTCACAAATAACTGTCACCTAATACTGAAATTCAATACCCAACTGAGTTAAACGCAAGTAAGCGTAGGCCAAGAGTATTTAATACCTCATGAAACAGTCCGTTTACTATCACGTTATTTGCATACTGGAGCCGTTTAATAGTGTGGTTAGTTACAAATACAGGTGTCAGCAGAAGGGGTGTAAGGCCTAAACTAGCATAACCATTCGAAAGCCTTTAGCTTTTGACTAAAGAAAGTTGAAAGGATATTTCGGGGATTCCCCCAATGCAAATACAGCATTGCGTAAGTTTTAGGTATCCGTGATAAAAAACGCGAGCAAATCGACCAGTTTACCTGAAAAACGAGCTTTAAGGGTGGAAATACATCTTTTCTGAAAAGGTTTCAACGTCTCTGGCAATAGCCTTTTTATTTAATTCATGACTTACCGTACTACATGCTTATCCGGTGAGTTAACTCGTGATGCTTTTTTTTTTTTTTTTGCATTTTTGCCTGTTAAAGATTGTCCATTCACACTTTTCCAGTGTTTACAGAACCCAATAATATTACTGTTATGCAACACATTCTTGTAAGGTCTGGTTCATACCGATCACGCGCCCGTGGGTGTGGGGGTCACTCAAGGGAGGTTTACCTTTCAAACCCTGACCCCTATGGGGTACTATAGGAATTTTTGGGTGGGGATGTATCGCTGGGACCCTGGAACCCTTAACCTATACCAGAGCTACAATCTTGGACAAAATAAAATGGAACAGCAAACCCTTATCCCCCCCCCCCCCCAAATCAAGGATGAAGCCGCGCGAAGGGCAAAAACGCGCCATTTTCCCATCCTTGATTTGGGGGGGAGGGGTGGGGTCTAGGTTTTCCATGTATTTTGTCCAAGATTGTAGTTTTAAAGCTAGTTTAGCTGAATTTTGCTACCCTATATGACTAAACTCCTCCAGCCCCCCCCCCCCCATTCATCCTAGAGTAGCAGTCTTTCCAAAACAAAACCGATTTGATTTTGTTACATATTTCAGTGGCAATTCCCGGTTTCCCAAGTCTAGACTGAAATCCAGTCCCTTAGAAAACGATACCCTATTCTAGACCCAAGGTTCTCCCAGAGTAAACTGTTGAAAACCATACCCTTCACAGCGGCACATACCTATATAGCCCATATATGGCGGTATACCCCCTTTGGTCCTGACCCACCCTGATTCTTTAATCTGTTTCAAAAACACAATTTAGAAAATTTTAAAACTAGCAAAATGGAATAAGATTTTTCGTGAAAAATAATTGTTGGTTTATGCACCACACATGCAAATAATCCATTTTCTCATTTCCTGCTGATCGTAGGGAAATTTGAATTTACTCTACCAGCCCCTATCTCCTTGTGAGACGTCACGACCTATGGTATATTTTTGGAAGAAACAAGGCGGGACATTAACAACGCATCTTTTGAGGTTTGTAAAAATAGGATTTTATACGTTCAGTTTTTAGAACGTCGTTCGAAACGATATTCTCAGTCAGTGCTAGTGGATGGTTTTCTCACTCGCAGATTATCAAAACCACTCGCATTTTGCTAGTTTGCGAGCGTGAATTTCGAGCCCTGGGGTCCGTTTCTCGAAAGTCCCGGTAACTTTTCGGGCCCGAAATCAGATTTTCAAATCGAAATACAAAGAATAAGAGCGCGGGTCCTGGCTAGAAAACTGTTCCTTTTTGTTTCATTAACTGATAGTTTTATCATGTTAAATGCAAAACTGCTGAAACCTCTATCTTCCATGTAAACAACAACAGCTTTGCGGGCCCGTTAATTATCGGGACTTTCGAGAAACGGGCCCCTGGTCACTTTTCGCTGAGTTTGTAACATCTCGCGTGAGAAGGAATTCGTGCGTCTCATTTAATATCGTACTTGCTCTCGAAGTTAAAAGAGGTCTTTCCTATATCCCGTCAGGGGTAATCTTTACCCTAAAAAATTAAATCAAGGACCGGCGGACTCGATAAACGGAACAGCTGGTTTTGCCGTACTTAGTGAAAAAGCCTAAAATACATCCATTTGTAGATTAAGAAAGAGGTTGTGAAAGGCGATGCTCCAATTTCGGCACAAGAAAAAACTGCTTTTTTAAGTCGATGCAAACTTGTGCCAGGTAACTTGTTTATTGGTAAAGGAAAAAAAACCTACAATTCTTAAGAAAAGCTAAATAAACCTCTATCCGTAGATTAAAAATGAGGCTGTGAAAGGCGGTGCTCTAATCTCGGCACAAGGAGAACTTGGCTGCGTTTCTAAGTTGATCCAAATGTCGTGTGACTTGTTTATTTATTGTCTAAAGGAGATACTTCATGACAGCGTGGAATTGACTAGCACTTCCCATAGTTCAAGCAACTCATTGGAAATACAATACAATAAAACTGACAATACAATAGACATAAAATACTATTAACAAAATTGATTGAAAAGACCATTTTGAATAAAAAACTGTATATCATTAAGGCAGAGCTCCTGTTCATAAAAAACATCAATTCATGACAAACGAAAGATTACGTCTGGGAAGAGATTACAAACTCCGCTTCCTTGAAGGCTACTTGTGCTTCCCCATATTGAGTTTCCTGTGGTTGTGTGAGCCGTCGCACCAATGGGACCTACCTTACTTGTTTGGGCTTTACCATTTTACAATAGCAATGCACTCAGCTGGACACTCCCATGTGAAAAAGCGATGTTCATTTATAAAGGTAATCTTTTAGGATGTCAATGATATCTTGCCTTTCAATTTTTTTCTTATTCAACACTTTTATAAATTCAAATACAGTTAAATTGGGTAGTCTAGCTTCCAGGGCCTCTAGCAGCACTCTTGAAGGACTTCCCGATCCAGGTGTCTTAAACTCCTTTTCTAGTTCCCAGATATCTTCCTGTTTAAACCCGAACGCTTCAGCTACAGTTTTAAAGTCGCCTTTTTTTGTTCCTTTAGGCTTTGTGTCCAGTCGCTTCCAGACCCTTTCGTAAGCGTCTAATGAACGGGATTTTAGTGCATTCAAAGGACACAGAACTGTAAGAAATATAGAAGAATAATGGTTAAATCCTTAAAAACGAAACCACGTAAATTTTTATGCTGAAACTGGTTCAGTTCTAGTGCTCGCGTAATTTGGCCATCTGCTACAAAAACTTTCAAATGCTTCCGAGGGAGTGTTATTCGGAAGAAATTTCTTTGCATGTCTGCAACTTCTTCTAAATAACGTGATTATTTAAGGTGGCTCCGTAATTAATACAAGAGCATTTAGCTGTGACAAATTTTCCGTCATAACTTTTTGGTTTTTAACGCGATGGCTGCGAAACTTTGCAAAGAACAACAGTTATCATTCGGCAATAATACGAAATATTCCGATTTCATTGATGGTAAATATTTCTTGAGAAATTAGCGCTTAAAAGGACCCTACTGTTCAAAGAAAATCGCGTCTAGTAAAAAATTTTGCTGATATTTTTTACTGAAATTTCTGGAATCGGCTTTAATTGATATAATAAATATGCCAGAGGAATTTCAGAAAAATCGTTGGAGCAGAAGTACGTAACTAAAAGTCGCTCAAAATTCAGCTGTGAAATTGTTTTGGAATTTCAAAAATAAATTACCATCAGGTAGAAGGAGCCATCAGTTTGAATTTTCGGGACAAGTAAATTCAACGTTTGCTAATTGTTAAAACGAAAGCCGATTGCCTATCGTGCTATTCTTTACAAGGTACTTTTAGTTTTAGAAGCACTATAAATTGCTCCAAACCTTGCTCTGAAGTAAAATGACTTGTTCTTCGACATTTTTAAAATATCCCTTGGCAGTTTTGGCTCAAACTCCTGCTGCATACATTTTGATGTATTGCAATACATTTTCAACGACTTTTACTGCTGTTCGTTGCTTCCAACTCAGGAAAAAAGTATTGAGATTGGACGCTACCTCGTATCAGAGCTCAGACAGAACTGTCCAGCACCTTTGTTTATGACTACAAAATGAGCACGGACGGCGGTTCTGCGAGGAATTCGCACCTCACCCAGGGGGGACGAACGACCATGCCTGTGAACCGAATAACATCACAGTGCAAAATAAAATTATCGCAAAAATACTGCCTGTGATTAAATTTACAACTCTGAAATTTTTGTCACTCCTTCCTTCAATGAATGGGTATTTTATTCTTGATTATTAGGTTTTGCTCTACAATACATGTTTATACAGATCGGTTCACAGTCATGGGCATCATTGTCATTCGTCCCCCCTGGCTGAGGTGCGAATTCCTCGCAGAACCGCCGCCCGTGCTCATTTTGTAGTCATAAACAAAGGTGCTGGACAGTTCTGTCTGAGCTCTGATACGAGGAAGCGTCCAATCTCAATACTTTTTTCCTGAGTTGGAAGCAACGAACAGCAGTAAAAGTCGTTGAAAATGTATTGCAATACATCAAAATGTATGCAGCAGGAGTTTGAGCCAAAACTGTCAAGGGATATTTTAAAAATGTCGAAGAACAAGTCATTCTACTTCAGAGCAAGGTTGGAGCAATTTATAGTGCTTCTAAAACTAAAAAGTACTTTTTCAAGAATAACACGATAGGCAATCGGCTCTTTTTTTAAGAATTAGCAAACGTTGAATTTACTTGTCCCGAAAATTCAAACTAGTGGCTCCTTCTTCCTGATGGTAATTTATTTTTGAAATTCCAAAACAATTTCACAGCTGAATTTTGAGCGACTTTTAGTTACGGAATTTTGCTCCAACGATTTTTCTGAAATTCCTCTGGCATATTTATTATATCAATTAAAGCCGATACCAGAAATTTCAGTAAAAAATATCAGCAAAATTTTTTACTAGACGCGATTTTCTTTGAACAGAAGGGTCCTTTTAAGCGCTAATTTCTCAAGAAATATTTACCATCAATGAAATCGGAATATTTCGTATTATTGCCGAATGATATCTGTTATTCTTTGCAAAGTTTCGCAGCCATCGCGTTAAAAACCAAAAAGTAATGACGGAAAATTTGTCACAGCTAAATGCTCTTGTATTAATTACGGAGCCACCTTAAGCCTGTAAGACGTATTTTATTTTTTCTTTCTCAGCGGTTTACTGAAAATTGTTTATCCGTTGCTATGCAACCCAGCCTATTATGAATCGCTACCGTTTTTTTCAAAATCACTCTAAATCACCATAAAACGCCATGTATTGTTTCTTTTTGGCAGTTGCCTGATGATTGCTTCTCATGAAGCATGAAACTCTGAGTAGCAATTAAGTGTTTTTGACCTAGTTTAGGTCTACGTATCTATTCAAAGCTCTTGTAAACCCATTGAGCACTTTTTAGTTGATGATCAATTTGAATTTCGTCATTTCATCTTATATTAAAAATCTATTTACAATCATTATATTACAGGTCTTAAAATCATAAAGTTAACAAAGACAATGACCCACTCTCTAAAAACTGCCTAAAAAGATATGTTTTCAATTCTTTCTTAAAACCAGTTAAAGATGGTGACTTATGCAAATCTAATGGTAGTGAATTCCACGGTTTAGGGGCACAAACTGAAAAAGCCTTGTCCCCGTAGGTGACAAGGGAGTAAACCCGCAGAACTGGAGGCCGCGTGGCGAAACACGCATACCAAATTACAGAAAAATGGAAATGAAAACAAAATCATTCAAAATCTACAGGGACCGAGGAAATAACACGACTGTAAACAGTGTAAAACAAAACACGCCGAACAGATTGACCACCAACTTTACGGGAATCGAAGGAAGATTAAATTAGTAAGGGAAAGAACGCAGAACACAAAATTAAAACTGAATAATACAAAGCAAAAAATTAAGCGTGCAAATTCGAGGGGAGCCGAGGAAAAACCACTGCACAAACCGGAGCTTTTTGGGCAAAGCACGCATAACAAAAGCAAACTGAATAAAACAAAGAAGAACAAAAGGGTGTAAACTTGTGGGGAGCCGAAGGGAAAGGCACTGCAAAAGCCCGATGTAGGTGAGAAAAGAGCACGAAACATAAATTACTAAAAACTAGTAATAGTTGACACTACAGCTGCCCCCGTTCTGTATATTGTCGGTCAATAGTATTCTTGCTGGTTGCGTAGCTCTTTGAAATATACCGATTCATAATGAAGATTTTCACACATATTCCATACAATGGTGAGATAATTATAAAGAGGGTCCACAATAGGGGTTCTTAAATCCCGCTTTCCCGCCTTTTTTTCTTCTTAATCGCGCCATCCCACCCTATTTTACGCCCGAATCCCGATCCCGTCCCATTTTTTAAAGAGATTTTTTGCTTGATTATTGAAATAGACGTTATATAAGACTTACCTTCTAACAATTTTCAGTTTTGATGGTCAAGGTTCTCGACATCACAATTAGCGCTCTTAACTTTATTTTCTGTTTTGCTTATTTTTTCGTCTGCGCATCGTACATGTTTACTTCGATATTTTAAGTCCTGTATTTTTGGAATTAAGTAGACTGATGTTATCTGTCTGTCTCACGATAATTCGACTGCTTTGTTGCTAGTTTCCATCAGGCGATGAAGCCAATTCTGTCAATTGTTTACGTGGAGTGTAGGACATGGAAAATGTACATAAGCACACTGGTTGTAAAGACTGAAAAAATGGCCTCTTTTATGAAAACATAAACCTGATATTGAATCGAATAGCACGCCGGCCCAAATGCGGACACCCTTCCAAGCAGGAAGTTTGCTTCTCCATCCTGTGTAGTCCACGGCCCGATTTATGGCCGTTTTATGGGTTTTTATGTAAACGGCTTTCTCTCTATATAAATTATATATATAAATATATAATAAATATATATAAATTAAATGAAGAATTAAATGATGATCATCCTTCATTTAATTCTTCACTCCGCAGTTCACATATATGATCTTCATATATTCATAACTTCATCATCATCCTTTCACGGGTTTAGAACGAACCAATTCAACGACATGCTCCCAGTTGGCTTGTTAGCTTACACCGATCACGACCGATATCGCAGAGGTCAAGGGTTCGAATCCCGTACAAGAATGCAAAAGTTGCGTATGAAACTGCGATGACCATCCTTCATTTAATTCTTCGCTCCACAGTTCACATATATGATTTTCATATATTCATAAATTCAATAAATCATTAGTCACGACAAAACTAAATTCCCGTATCCCGCTATTTTCCGTTACGATTCTCGCATCCCATCCCCATAACTATAGGAAATCCCGCTCCCGCTGGTTATTAAAATTCCCACATCCCGCGTATCACCACGAAAAATAGCCAAATCCCGCATCCCGCCAAATCTATTGTGTACCGTCTATAAATACAGGAAACGCAAGGTTCCAAGCACAGTTTCAGCTCGATTTACACAGCTTTGATCAAAACATTCTCAGTTTCGAGAATAGTTTATTCTAAACCATAAGAAAAGATTTAATTAGAAGTTGAATTTTTCGCTATTTCTTCAGTTCATTTTATTTGCCGGAAAGTAAGAAATTAAAAGGACGTTTGATCGATTCACGCTAGCGCATTCTAGTCTCTGATTTGAAACTTTATAACGGAAGGACATCTGTGAGCAGGGAATAAGTCAGCACAGAATTTGATTGTCGGCGAATTTCTGTAAATGTCCATCAATCTGCTAGTGATAAGCTAGCCGTTGTTCACTCGTCTTGCTTGTTTGGGGCTGAGTCTTATTCCGGTCAAAGAGAGAGAAAGAGTGTCTGGCAAGGTTTCCAATGTAAATCAAAGATTTGTGAACTCGTGTCTGGCAAACTCTCCAAGTGTTTATATTTCTACACATTTAGACGCACTTTATAACCTCCACTGCGCTTAACGAGTGTCTTTTGGTCCATAACTTTCAAAACAACTGCTCCACAGAATGTCACTGCGTAACGCAGAAGAGTGTCGAAGTATGACTGCACAATAAATGTCACAAAATCTACCTGAGCGGTCCCTTCTGGATTTTCTGTCTTTACGTCATCCTAACCATTTCGTACTTGCGGGCGCAAACAATAGAAACGTCATCATTACCTACCGATTCCTCGCGGCCCCAGTTCGAGCAAATCGAGATTTTTTCTAGTATACTGACTGTATATTTGAACTATAAGTACTGTTCTTAATATACGCGCGAGTTACTAGGGTGCCTCCTCGGGATTTCGCCTCTGGGCGAAATCCCTGGGGGGGGCAACAAAAGTGTGCAACAAACTACGAGAACCGAAGGGAGAGCATTGCACAAACACGATGTTTGTGAAGCAAAACACGCAAAGCAAAAAAATACTGAATAAAGCAAAGTTAAACACAAGCATGCAACAAACTTTACGGGAGCCGAGGGAAAAGCACTGCACAAACCCGGTGTTTGTGAGGCAAAACACGCAAAACAAAAATTACCGAATAAAACACGCAAAACAAAGTTCTTACTAAAGCGTAACAAAAGCGTGTAACTGACTTTACGGGAGCTGAAGGAAAAGCACTGCACAAACCCGATGTTTGTGACGCAAAGCACGCAAAACAAAAGTTACTGAATAAAACAAATTAAACAAAAGCGTGCAACAGACTTTACGGGAGCCGAGGGAATAGCACTGCATTAACCCAGTGTTTGCGAGGCAAAACACGAAAAAACATAAGTTACTAACAGCGAAAGCGTGCAACAAGCTACGGGAGCCGAAGGGAAAGCACTGAAACTTTACGGGGGGCCGAGGGAAGAACCAGGGCGGATAAAGGTTGGGCGGTGAAACGAGCGCTCCGCTCTTCATTTAATGTGTGATGCGGAGTAGGACTGGCACGAGCGCTCTTTCCGCGCTTCCGGTGCGCTTCAAGGCCGGCGAAATTTTCCTTTTTGCAAACCGGAAATCCTATTTTCTTTCTGTAATTTCAGGCTACAATGTCAAATAGATAAATTCGTTTCATAACAATATGAATAAACAGTTTCATATGTTTGTGTCTGTACGTCTAGAAGTCAAACTTGTTGGTCGTATAATGCCAAAATTTGAGTTTAATTTGAAAGTGTTGAATACCTCCTCCTTCCACTTAATATCACCTAATCGTCTTTCAGCGTTTCGTTTGCAAAAGCTTAACACTTCTTAACCTCAATTTTTACATATGTTAAAGGGGGATAAATTTTATATAACATAACAGAAAATTAGATTGATATATATTGATATAGTGGCGTTGTACTTCTTCAAACTTTGCTTCTCGGGTGCAACGCGCCATGGCGATTCGCGCAATGCGTTGCAAATCCGGCAACCGCATGTAAACAAAATTTATTGAGGTTAGTTGTAAGGTTTTTTCTCAGTTTTTCTCTCTAAAACTAAACAAGGTAAACAGTAAAAACTGAGGGGAAACTAATTTTGAAGTTTCGAACAAACAGAAAGACGTATGAGATGTTTTTTTCAAAATTAAAAAGAAGGATGATGGTGATTGAAATTAGCATAATTTCACCTTGCGCGAGCTGCACGCATTTATAAAATAATGAAACACGATCCGCTGTCATTTAGTTTTGCCTTGGATGACATGGATGAGATTTTCCTTCGTGTTTTAGACAGTACTTAGTTGTTTTTGTTTTGAAATAACATCGACATTGGCGAGTAGCAGAACGAAAATATAATTCAGTGGTAGAGTCATGGAAGTAATAAAAGAAACCCTTTGAAAGAGATGTTTGTCTACTCCAACTAAACCTCCCGCAAAAAATAGCAACATTTGCCTCTCGGAGACAGCGTACCAGCACAAAGGAACGAGGAAGAAGTGCAAGAAAATAAATCAAGCTGCCATAATTCAGTGACAGCGGCAGTATCTAATGTACAAACCACATCGCAACATCGCAAGCCCTGACCGAAGTCGAAAACAAGCGACATTTCTAAGCAGAGTCCCAGTCCACTGCATCACTCCTTTTTGCTCGGACGCGCTCGTTTCACCGCCCAACCTTTATCCGCCCTGGGAAGAACACTGCACAAACCGTAGATAGCGAGGCAAAGAACGAATAACACCGCTACTGGATAAAACAAGAGCTAAATATTCACTAGTAAAAACCTTGCGGGAGCCATGGGAAGGGCAGTAAACAAACTGGGAGTATAGCGCCAGCGAAACACACGCGAGGGAAAGTCAGTCATCCACATTGTACTGGCGATTGGGCTGTTTGAAGCAGAGCTGGAGCCTGTGTAACATTGGCTGGGGCGTGAACGGTTCGTCAGTCATCTTAATAAAACAAGAATCGGCTAACAGAGCGAATGGATTCTTACGCTAAGTGGGCAGAAATGAGATGTGGAGCTCTTATTTATACTCGCGTTGCAAGGGACTTGCGCGAATAGTTGGGACACTTCCACTGAACGTTGTTATTCCCTTCTCGATTGTCTCTGCTCTCTCCTTACGCCAACATTGGGAGAGCCACAAGACAGTAAAGTGTCCCAACAATTTTAAGTGAGACTGTAGAAATATAGTGAGGGCCATGGATCCTAAAACTTTGGAAAAAACCATCAGTGACTGTTCAATGTGTCTTTGCTCTAGTGAGCTCATTGAGGCAGACATCGTAAGTGTCTAAGTTCCCTAAGTATAAAATACTT
This sequence comes from Porites lutea, assembly GCF_958299795.1. Lineage (NCBI taxonomy): Eukaryota > Metazoa > Cnidaria > Anthozoa > Scleractinia > Poritidae > Porites > Porites lutea. Next base: position 722,999 of record NC_133209.1, read on the forward strand.
CTTAATGCATAATGATTGACATGTTCAAGTTTGTTGTACAGTGTTCTCGAAATACCTAGCAGCAGTGGAAAACAATATTCTAAGTTCGTTAGCACATAGGCTTTGTCAGTATAAGGTGATCATAATTGAAGGAACTAATATGCTTTATTCTACACAATGCCGCAATTTAAGCGTAAGAGTTTTTTAGTAAAATGTCCACATGAGACTTGTAAGACAGGTTCTCGTCCATAGTGACGCCTAGAATTTTAAGAGTAGACTCGATGTCAATGGTCTGAACTGGAATTTACCCAGAGTCATTGCCTGAGTCTTAATTGCCTTGTAAATAAATCGGGAAATCCACTGGGTCAATTTTATAACATCACGATTCAAGGTAGATTCAATTACATCGGGAGACTCGTGAGCTGCGTACTGAGTTGTGTCATCTGCATAGAGACGAAGTGAGGAAGTGCCAACTGAAAAGTCATTAATACAAATTATATTTTAAAAATAAGAGAGGGCCTAACAGGCTTCCTTGAGTCATGAATTCGACCCATGCCGAACTGGTAGCAAAATGACCATCAAAATCTCTGTACACCAATTAGCTACCCCGTGTTATATTACAAGTTTAAGGTGGCCCGAACCTATTTATTTGCGCGTTGGGTATGTTTTTGAATCGCAAAACGCAAACCGATTTCTATGATTTTTGGCATCCTTGATGAAGAATGGTCGAACTTTAAGAAAATGCCATTTATTTTCTTATAGGTATAAAAACGTTTGAGAAATCGGCATATGTTTAAAACCGCATTTTTACAAAAAATGTCAATAATTTCGAAATCCTATGACAGATTTTTCTCTAACTTCGCCAAATAAGCCTCAGAGCCTCCTAGTATTGTATCTACAAGTTCGAAGTGAATCGTGACCGTAGAACTCGCTGCACAAATAGCTGGTCAAATTTAACCTTAAAAAGCAACGCTTACACATTTGTGAAAGCTGACACACAACTTAGTAGAGGACAACTGCCGACGGACTATCTCCTATCTGCAAGAGTGCTCTTGCCCAAAGCTTCACTGAGTTGCAAGAAATTGACTAATCAGAAACCTACGGTGATTACATTTCGCAAAATAAGAAGGACAACTTTATCCTGAATGTGAGGTTAGATTAAATAACTTCTACTATATAACTTCTACTAAATACTGTGTAAGTGTGTGGGGCTGTTGCGGGGAAGGTCGTAAACAAGAGCTTGAAGCCCTCCAAAACCGGGCTGCTAGGATAGTGGCTTGTACTGTGCGCAGCAAGCAGGCATTGGACGTTCTGAAATGGCCCACCTTGGAGGAGCGCCGACATCAATCTCTTTTTAAACTCGTTAAGAAATGCCTGCAAGGTCAATGTCCCCAGTATTTTAAACAATATTTTAAACGTAATAATACAATCCATGCGCGCGCTACTAGACAAAGCAACCTCTTACATCCGCCTGCTGTGAGAACTGAAATTGCAAAAAGATCCTTCTATTATTATGGTTGCACTCTTTTATCTTAATGATATTAACCTTTTAATTGAAAACAGTTTTCTATTTATATTATTACCTGTATTAGTGTAATGTTTATATGTTTAGTGTGTTTTTGTGCGTTGTTGCTCAGGGCTCCCATTGATAACAGACAGCTTTTTCGTCTGAAGGGGCTACCCTGAGCGGTATAAATTAATAAAGGTTCTTCTTCTTCTTCTTCTATTTATCAAAGTTACTGTGTATTTTCCCTTTTCTTTTCGCAAAAAATCTCAACAAAGCACAGTATAACATCTACGGAAATCTCCTACCAGTTTTCAGCACTGAAGGTTCCCGTCTTGAGGAGAAATAAAGCCACCAACTCCAGTACTTCAACCGATCCACTTTCAGCTGCAACGAAAACCATTGTATTAAGTAATTTATTCAAGTTTGAAAGATTTGCCGTCACATTCGCACGGGCATTTTGCCATTGGGGATAATGAAAAGAATAAGACGATTGTCATATTTTCTTCACTTTCCCAAGTGGCAAACTTTCCGTGCGAATGTGATGTCAAGTCTAAAAACCTTTGAATAAATTACCAAGCACAAGGGCTTTCAGTACAGCTGAAAAATGGACGGTTACAAGTACTGGAGTTGGTGGCTTTATTTCTCCTCAAAACGGAAACCTGCGACGCTAAAAACTCTTGAGAGTTTTTCGTAGATAATATTATTTACCTTGTTAAGATAGGTTTCGAAAAGAGAGGAACAAATACAAAGTAAGTTTGATAAAAAGAAATTCTTTTATCTTGCCCCGCATTCAGCATAAAGTTGTTCTTCTTGTATTGCGAACTGTATTCGCCGTATGTTTTTGATTATTCAGTTTCTTGGAACTGAAGCTTTGGGAAAGAGAACCCTTGCAGATAGGAGATAGTCCGCCGGCAGTTTCGCACTATTCGTGCGGCAGCTTTCACAAATGCGTTAGCGTTGCATTTTAACTTTAAATTTGACTATATAGCTCTGAGGCTTATCTGGAGAAGTTAGAGAAAAATCTGTCTTAGGAGTTTCGAAATTATTGACATTTTTTGTAAAAATGCGGTTTTAAATAGATGCCGATATCTCAAACGTTTTTATACCTACAAGAAAATAAATAACATTTTCCCAAAGTTCGACCATTCTTTATTAAGGATGCCAAAAATCATAGAAATCGGTTAAACCATTCTTGCCGAAAAACGCGATTCAAAAACATAACCAACGCGCATGTAAATAGGTTCGGGCCATTATCCACGATAACATCAGGCCAATAGCTAGGACATTGTACACGTTAATATATTTTTTTGTCATGCAAAAAAGAGTAACCTGGTGCTTACTACAAGTATCTTGTACTTTAGTAACAGGTATATTTTTATTCCAAGCCGTAACATCTGATCAATAGTTTGTGTTAAACATTTTACCTTCGTCCAGCTGCTCTTGTAATGGCGATGTCATTATCGGTACTTCAATGTCATTATCGTTATTTCTGTTCCCGCGAAATAGGAAGGTAGCTGCGGTTACTTGCCCACGGACATAAAAAACGACAATAACAACATTGTCAGGCATGGCACTCAGCATTAGGCTGTATCTGCTGCGTAGCCCATGACATAGACCACTACAAACCAGGCTGACTAGAAACCTGATTAAGCTTATTAATAAATCAAATTGGAATAAAGCGTGACCCTATTTGGGAAAACCGGGCTTAATGGAAATAGCGTTCATCCATTTTTAATTCACAACGCGTTCTGAAACACTGGAATGCACATGTTTCAACTCATTCCCAATGCATTTTAAAGCGTTGGCAATGTTATCCAATGGAACCTAAAAACGCAGTAAAGTGATATCAAGGTGCTGGAAAATGTTTGTTCACGGTAGTAAAATGATATCAAGGTAGAAAATGTTTGATCACGGTAGTAAAATGATATCAAGGTAGAAAATGTTTGATCACGGTAGTAAAAAGATATCAAGGTAGAAAATGTTCTATCACGGTAGTAAAATGATATTAAGGTAGAAAATGTTTGATCACGGTAGTAAAATGATATCAAGGTAGAAAATGTTCCATCAAGGTAGTAAAATGATATCAAGGTAGAAAATGTTCTATCACGGTAGTAAAATGATATCAAGGTAGAAAATGTTTGATCACGGTAGTAAAATGATATCAAGGTAGAAAATGTTCCATCACGGCAGTAAAAAGATATCAAGGTAGAAAATGTTCCATCACGGTAGTAAAAGATATCAAGGTAGAAAATGTTTGATCGCGGTAGTAAAATGATATCAAGGTAGAAAATGGTCCATCACGGTAGTAAAATGATACCAAGGTAGAAAATCTGGAAAATGTTACATCACGAACCGTAAAATGATATCAAGGTGAAAAATAACAATGGTTGGTTGATGCTATCACAGGAACATTTTGGATATGTCACACCACATTAAACATTCTGTTGTATGATGCAATGCAATTTGAGGCTGCAATATAGTAAAAAATGTTTTCATTTCAATGTAAACTACTAAAACTGCCGTGATCATAATCTTCCTTGGCGACTTTGTTTTTTTCCTGCTCAAAGTATATTATTTTCTACTATTGGTTGTTAAGGCTTTATTTATATCATTGTTTCCAAGTACTGAAAATACTGTACTTTCGATTTCGGTCCATACGGACTAAGGGCCCGTTTGTTCGACGAAGCGAGTTGTGTCTAGTCAATATGCCGATTTAAGTGTAACCGGACCATTTTCAGCGCATTGTAAAAAGGACATGTTGGAGTGACTACGTGTCCCATGTTGACCTTTCGCTATTATTTCTATCATCACGCAAAAAAAAAAAAAATGGAAACATTGCCAATGCTTTCAACGATGTTGGAAAATCATTCTTAATCATTTGATAAAGTTGCCCGCATTCATGGCAAACGTTGCAAATGCGTTACGAATCAAAAGACACGTTGCAATGCATTTTAAACAAGAGAGGATAAAGGGGACAGAGAAGGCATTCCCCATATACACCCTATTCCATAGGTAATTCGTCTCGAGTTATTTTAAGAATCGGTACCTCGCGCGCTGCGTGGAGGTTTCGTGGAGGTTTTGCATGACTAAACGCCGTGCAAAACATGTCGGGCGAAAGGCAATGAAAGCGTAAAGAGATCGAGAGCATTTCTGAATATTCAAGCGAAATGAGTCGGCGCTCACCTGGGAAAAGGGAATCGCTCGACTCTTTGACAACCCGTGAAATCAGTTTAACTCGAAGTTATCGTAACCTCAGTGCTTAAACAAAATGAGAAATTTCGCCGGTCTATTGAAACCGGTCGTATGTACAATAAAGTAAGTAGCAAGTAATATTCATGTACATGTAATTAGTTTTATAAATTTGAATTTTATGGTAGTTTTTTAAGTTGTTAAGCGCTGTTGATCAGTGAATGTAAATAGCGCTCTAAAAGTTATTAAATTGTCATTATTATTATAGGACGCCAAGTGTTATTTTTGTTGAATAATAAAAGACTAATGAAAGAATAAATATCAAACCAGAAATTGCTCTCTTCAGACTGTAAATTATAAATGATCCTGAGAGAATATTCAGTGTGTTAAGGATTTCCCTGGTGTACTGTTAGCTCTATGCAAGAGAGGAAGGGCGATTCTTTTTTAATTTTCGTTTCGCTGACACAGCTTTAGCAGAAATCTCTCGTTTTCGTCGACAAAACGAATAGCAATATCGCTCTCCGCGTCTTCCGCCATTTTTTTCTGCCTCAATTCGTGAAGGACGCGTGGCTCTGAGCGTGGGTCATCCACGCGGAACACATTCGCGCTATGTGATTGGCTGTTATCCAATCCCCCTTGGGATCTGTGGTCTTAAAAATAACTCGAGACGAATTACCTATGGAATAGGGTGTGTACGGAGGATGCCTTCTCTGTCGCCTTTATCCTCTCTTGATTTTAAAGCATTTCAAATGCGTTGAAAATGCATTCCAACGCAAAATTCATTAATTATTTGCTCGCCACGTTCTAACTGTTCAGCTGAACTGTTCCAACATAGTCCTTCACTTGTTACTAATTTAGTTGGTGATTGTTATGTACGATTTTCTGATTTTCGTCGGTAAAACTTATTAGTTCTGTTTGTAAGTCAGAAACATAGCCAAGATAAGGGCTTATGTATCGGTTCACAGTACGAAAAATAAGTGTTCATACATTTTTTTTTTCACCCTAAATTAACTAGACAAATTACAATTCTCTACTTATTGGACTCCCAAAATACATGATTCATGCAATGTAATACAGTGTAAAGCACTTTCGTGCATATAGTCACGGAAGTATCGCTTCTAGTTGTTTATGCATATAGATAGCCTGTGTACAGAGCCCCCCCGCCTCCCCTCACAGGCTAGTATATAGACTTGGTTACGTCAATAGTTTTCTTTTACGGAAACCCAAACTCACCCAGTTTCTATGCATCTAGTCTCCGTTATGTCAACAAGTTGTTTTAATCCACCTTGAATTGTTCATACTACGAATAAAAGATAAATCAATAAAAAATTAACTATAAAATACCTTTCAATGTTTCCCACCGGCTTGATCCTTGAAACTAATAACAACAGATAAATAGTGTTTAGTTGTATGGACTGAAACAAGCACTGAAAAGAGTTAAACTTTAGACTACATGACATGACTATTAATTGTTATAATAACACCATAGATACAATTAAGTTATACATTCGGCTCTGTAAACGGACCGACACCTCTATAAGGCAGACACCTAAAACGGATATTAGAGTTGGTCCCTTCTTTTCTTTACTCCTTTTAGTTGACTTTCCATAAGATGATATCTCTCTATAAGACGGACACATAGTGTTCATATAGAGCGAGGTGACGGTTTTTTAATTAAAAGTGTCTTTCAAGCATTTTATTTTATTGTGAGGTAACAGTAGTATACAAAATAGGGGTTCTAAGCCGGGTGGATCAGGGTGGATCTTGTGGATCCACCGTTTCCGTAACGGAGCGGCGATAGCCTCCCACCCAGGCGATTTTCGAGGGAGGGACAAAATACGAGCTCCCCTAAAAGCGCCTGTGTGGGAGACTAGAGCGGCGGCGGTTCGGGGGAGATATTTAATGGGATAGCTCTTCAGACAACACCATAAAATTCCAAAAATAAGCCCCTCCATATATAAGCCCCTCCATATATAAGCCCCTCCAAATATAAGCCCCCCAAACTGGTAACGCAAAAAACCCGCCATTAAATCGCCCCTCCAAATATAAGCCCCCCGGGGGCTTGCACTTGGAAAATTGCCCTCAAATACAAAGTAAAACAAAGAAAAACGGTAAATTTTACTTCCAGCTGTAAGGCTAGCCCAATCGATTTTGAAACTTAAATTTCCCTCCGTACATAAGCCCCTCAAAAAGGGCCTTTGACAAATTTAAGCCCGGGGGCCCATTTTCGGAATTTTACGGTATGCTATGATTTTGTACGCCTGTCACGCGCAGGCTATGATTCTACACTCCTGCCAAACTACAGAAAATACCACACACATTCTTATAGGCAAAGTTGTTCCTCACCCCTTAAAACAGATAAGGTTTTGTATTTTAACAAGGAACCTTATCTGTTTTAAAAATCACACCTTATATGTTTAAAAACCACAAAATGGTACCTGAGAATCACTCCTTGGACGCTTTTTACAATCCGGAAGGTCTTCCGCTTTCAGTGGACATAATCGTGTTCGCTGATCCGTTGGCTTGGTTTTATTACTGCGGACGAAACCACGTTTACTGGTCTTCTCTCCTTGAAAATCGTTTATTTTATTGACAAGGTCCTGGCAATGTATCTGTTTGAAAAGGTCTTTCAGGAGACCGAAGTTATCATTGCCAAGAATACATCTTCTCTCGAGAGTACAAAATAGATCCATTGGGTCATTTATATTCTCTATTTCCCTCACTGTTAACACGTCACATAACAGATGCTTCAGTGAAGTTAAATCACGCTTTGAAAGTGCCTCGGATAACGAAAATATAAATTTACGATACCTTGAAATAACAGCTCTCTCACCCATTTTTTGAATCAGAAGTGGGACCCTTCGAAATGTTTTGAAGGGGCTTTCCCACATCCCACAATGCATTCGTGTCTGACGTCTTCGTAGTGGAACTTCGTGCTTAGGGACTGGCGAAATTTGTTCGTTATATCTAGGGTTCGTCATATCGAACACCTCAAGTTAACGAGTTTCCGAAAAAAACAAACAAATGTTCGTTATCGCGAGGTATAGGTATTTAAAAAACCCAGCATTGCAGCATCTGAACAATAATTTACTGTTATGTTTTCTTGCACTCTGTACTATACGCTTCGCAACAAATTTTTTCATGAAATCATTAACAAATATAACTTTTTGAACGACTTAGATGTAAAATCAAAAATTTTGTTCCTATTTAACAGTATTGATCCATTTATTTGTAAATCAGTTGCTGCTTTTATTTTTGAGATTATGAATTGTAGACACGATCATGTAATTTCAGAAGTGATTTAACTAATTAATTATTTACTTTTTTAAGAGAATAGGTAATGCCATGTATGTAAATGGCAATACCTTCGTACATTGTTGTTGTTGTTGTAATAGCATCTCAGTAAAGAGCTGTATATAGCTGGGGCGGATCTAGGGGGAGGGTGCAGGGGGTGCGCACCCCCCCCCCCCTGAGATGACCAGCGGTTTTCTAATACAACTGGTATTCTGCAAAAAAAAAACTATGTGGTTTATTGGTGTTGAAGTAGAGCAAGTGTCGAGTGCACCCCCTCCTGAAAAAATCCTGGATCCGCCCCTGTATAGCTACGGCATTAGATACTCATTAACAGGCGAACAAAGCTGCTTAAAACTACTTGTTGGTCTATATATTTGGCATTGTGTTCGTTATAACTAGAATTTCGTTAAATCGAGGTTACACTTTAGAACCGACCTGCAGTCTGAAATCTCATCCGTCTCCCAGCGAGCGGAAGGGCTTTCAAAAAGAAATCAAAAAGCTTGACATAGCCTCTTAATTTCGCAATAGGTAATGGGTCATTATGATCACAAAAAACATCTCTCCACTGCAAAGACTAGGTTTATGTGTATCAGCTACGCACTACCCCTATGTTAGTAGTATGTATCCTTTTGGTACTCGCACGTAGCCGTGTGTTACTCGTATGTACTCGTATGTTTTTTTTATGCATCACTTTTGTGAACTCATTTTACGCATTAATAAGTAACAGCTCTTTTAAATAATTTATTTCACATGTTTTCTGCAACAGACTGGAACTACATTCAAATATTTTAAAATAATAATAAAATAATATCAAGAGATCCTCTTTTGATTAGAATCAACTTAATAAATAATCGTTCCTTGGGCTCTGACTCTGCTGACTAACAAACGGACAAGGTCAGAAGACCTAAATGTGCAGATAGACTGAAGGTTATTTCTCTCTTTGTTTTCCCTTGCGCTTGCACCATTCAAGGTTCTAGTAGACCCCATCAACTAATTAAATTGGAGGTCCCAATCACAAACCATCTTTGTGTTAATCTTTTGCTTATGGGTATAATGTTGTGCTCTTAAAGGAGCTGGGCCACGTTTTTTATAAGGTCGTTCTTTTTTCCTCAGAGTCACGCGTGGCAAGTGAAAAGGTAAGTTTCTCCCGTTTCTTGCCGTTTTGCCGCTTGCCCCTCACGCGTGGTCGCATTCTACAGTGTCTCAAAAGAAAATTAAGAGACTGCTCGCAGTCTATCTACAACATATTAACTTATTCGATTTTCCAAACCATTCTTTATCATTTATAGTTTATACTATTGACTTCAAGTCTCACCTTTTGTGTTTGCGTATTGTACTAAACTAACATTAGTATTTGAAATTTCATTAAACAACAAATATAATTTTTTTATGCGCACATAACTGAAAATCCTATGACAGAGCACCTTAAAAGTGTAGCTGTGACATTGAAAATGTACGACATTGAAGGCCTCTTTAAGGTTGTAAACTGGTACGCAAATGTGGCATAGCACATTTTTGCCACATATTTGCTATTTGTGCAAATCTATTTTTTCGTCCTGTGTTTGTTCTTAAAGTCATTTGACAGATTTCTGATTTTGGCGACCGGAAACATTTGCACCTTTTTCAATGACAAATGTGTCTTAGCCCGTCATTCTTTGATCCACTGCAGACTCAGTTGTCTGTCACCTGCATGTCTTAACTACCATAAACCTTCACTTCAGAAAAAGGCAGCTTTACGATTTCCTAAGCAGGTAGGTTTTCAACATTGTTCTTCACATGAGGCGCTAGTTTTCTGGCAATGTCATTACGTCCAATCTTTTTCAGCTTCCCGACAAGATCGCATAAAGGAAGAGTTGGATTCATTGTTTGGAGTTTAGTCATTAACAACCTTGAAGGACTTTCTCCTCTTTGAAGCTCGGATTTCAAGGTGTTGCGTATAACAAGTGGAATATCCTTGTACTGTGCAGCTAAAAGTTCATAGTCCGACCTGAACCATCGTTTTCCACTATCAAGCATCAAGCACACCCAGTCAAACAGGTCCTGGTTATTACTCTCCAACTCGGTAAGTGTCATACACCCTATAAATATAACCAGGTTAGTATGTTGATGTTGTTTTAAGCTGTGGAGTTATTCTAAAAAACACCGCAACATAATTTCAGCTGACCCCGCCCCTGATTAGAATTCACGCAAAATACTCGCCTTTCTTTGTCATTAAATATTTTGTCTCTTATATCCTTGGAGGTGATTGCGAGAAATGATAGTCACTCAGTTGTTCGTATTTATTTCAGTATTTATACCTCTTGTATCAGTAATGCATCAACATATGATGTCACTGAATACCACTGCGTAAAAGAATTATGGCGGGCACTTCTCAGTCGATATAACAATTGGGACCTTTTTCCCACTGTGTTATATCAGTTGACTTAAAACAGGTTTCACTTTAATAATTTTAAGTATTAAAAAAACTTTTTACCTTGCTGAAGCTGCTCTTGTGACGTAGTTGTAGAGTGATAGCCTTCCATTTCACCGTCATCATTTGAACGTCTATCACAGCGACACAAGGCGGTATCTACGGGTATTTGTCCTTGATATACGAGGACCAGCACTATAACAATTGCAATTAACACCCCTAGCACTGCAAACACTGCTGATACAGTAATAATTACTGTATTATCATCACCATTAGTGTTGTCTTTTTGAAAGTTTGCTAGTTTGTCACCATCATCAACAACACGACTGTTCCCAGGCAAGCTAGGTGGAATTGTAGACACTTGTTTCCTGGGTTTATGACTTGTCTGTAGGGCGGTTAATGTCGATTGTCCAACCGTACCTGCATTTGAAGACAGCGTTGATTCTCTTTTGCAAGGCATTGAACGAACCTTACATTTCTTCTTCGAATTTGCACATTCCTCTGCGATTTCATCTTTGTCATCGTTACAGCAGTCTGTGCAAGGATGGCATCCGAAGATAAATGGCTCCTCATAATACCCGGGCAAGCATTTATCATCACATTCAGTGTTTGATGAAACAGTACAGTTCTTTTTTATGGCTTTCCCGGAACACATCCTACACGCTTTACACTGTTCTTTGCCGTCTTCGTCTGAGTACGTTTTACCACTTTGGCATTCTACACAGTCGACTGGAGTTTTGTATGGAACAGAACTACCGCACGGGACAGAAGGCTCTTGTCCCTTAAAGCAATAAGGGCACTCCAGACATTTGTACTGGTCTCCTGATGTAGAGTTGGGTTTCCAGTGGATCTGTCCTGCCTTGCACGGAAATGGTTCTCCCGATAAACATACCTATGAGTAAAAAAGTGAAATGATGAAAAATATCTGAAACAGCGGGTGCAAAGACTAGCATTACAACGGGATAGTTTGACTGAAAATGTGAATGAGTTAAGACATGGGAGAGGTTGTTGTAGAAGACATTGTTTCCCCAGCCTTGCTGCAGGCATGAAACCTACCTTGTTCCCAGGTTTCTCTCCTTGCTCCGTAGGGCGGATAGGAGAGAACCCTGGGAACGAGGTTGGCATGAAGGTAGCTTGTTCCAGGCGTTCAGACAGGACGTACACAATTTCATGCCGTTTTTTTTTTTGGTCCCGTTTTTTTTAGTGTTTCGTTGTAAACGCAGTGAAGTGGCCACTGACATCAAGGTGCTTCAAAGAGCGTGAAGAACAGACGCATTGAAGGACGACTGAATGTTGTTGGAGGGGAGCATGGGGATTTGCGGTGTCGCTAATATTTTGCGGTATTGCCGTGAATAAAATCCCATCTTGCGGTGTTGCGTTGATCTCAAACCGTACGGTGTGCGGTGTTTCTCATTTTAAACTTACGGTACTCACGGTGAAACGAAATAACTTGCGGACCCTTTCCGGTGTTGTGGTTTATTATTTGACCGTAGTTACTTAATAAAACGAGGAACATTAAGAACATTGAGACTTCAGTAAAAACTCTCTTGACACTTTACTTTTATTAATGGTTAATTCATTCTGTAAGCGCGCCGTCAATGGCTCCTGATGGCTGCAACATCGAGGCAATTGAGCCACAATAGAGTGTATATCCGGCTGTGTCCCTCTTTTATGAAGAGGGAAAAATCCGGATCCGAAACTACTCGTTGGAAAGTTCTTAACACGCCACCATGCATTCTTTTTATCTGCATAACTGAAATAGAGCTCTTAGAATCTTGAGGTCAGTCTGAGTCTCTACTAAATCAAAACCAGCTCCGAGATCCTCCTTCCCCAATTATATGGAGTTTATTTAAAATGGGTTAGATTAATGTTGTCCGTGTTTCGTCAACTGTTTTTGCGGTGATGCGATGTTTCTTTTTTTTTTTTTCTGCGGTGTTGCGGTGTTGACAGTCCCCTAATCTCCCCCTCTTGTTGAGCTCCTTCTCTGATGGATTGTAAAAACGAAAATCGGAAATCGGAAAGAATAGGAAAGAAGGACATGCTCAAGTTTTTCGAGAAGGAAATGTAAACTGGAATAGAATAGAAAAAAAATGTGCTCAATAGAGAAGGCAACAGAAAGAATGGAGAAAGAGGAACTGGAAGGAAGAGTGCGAGTTTTCTGATCTTTTTTAGAGATCGTCGAGCGCGAGCACGCATATACCAATGTATATCGCGGTGGTGGTAGAGTTAGAACAGAAAGGACTACAGACCAAGAGCCCGCACCAATCACTGATGCAATCATCCCACGAGCAATATTGCACCACTTCCTGTTTAGCATATTTTAAATTCTTCATTAAGTCATTGCTAAAGATATAACTTCCGTCACAACACTGTTCATATAGACCGCCTACATTTTCCTATCCAGTTTTACGAATTTACCAAAAGTCGCTACAATACGACTTTCATAACCAGAAAAGATATGAAATAGCCATATAGGCAGTAATATAAATATCTTATCTTCATGCGACTATCCATTGTAAACACTTTCTACACAACAAACTACAGTACATATATTTTTATATTTCATTTATGCCGCGCTAGTAATTTGCATATAAAAGTATGATGGGCAGTAAGTAGTTGCAGCTGCGTTAGATATGACATGTTAAGTTAACCGAAATGATTATTGCTTAACGAAGCAGACCTGGTAACTGAGAGGTGTGTGATATATACAAATATTTCCCTGTTATCACATGTGCGCAACAATCTTGGGAACGTTCAACGTATCGCTTATCAGAGTAAATCGTTATCAAACAACATAAGTCTTACAATCTGCTAATGTTTAGGGAGTCCCCAGAAAAGCTCAGAAAGGACGTCGGGCAGTAGAAGTTCTCTACAAAACGTTTACAACACGTTTTGATGCGTCAGCAAATATATATCAGAGACTTAAAGCAACAGTTTTTTACAATTAAAGAAAAAGAGCTGAAGGTTAGTGGGAAGTAATCTGTACCAGTGTGCCTTTCCTGCCCCCCAAATGGAAGATGTGAAGGTTTTAGTACTCACCATTTGGCCCAAAACTATCATGAAAAGCAGCCCCCATTTCGCCAACATGGCGGCTATAATCCTCTTGCCCAACTTGACCTGCAAGGTTTCTAAACTGTCCCACTCCGAGATACGTGTGAGATTTTTCCTATGTTACCACGAAAGGTTCAGCTAGACAATTCGGCTACGGGATATGATAAAAACACTGTGATATAAAAAGATTTTGGTGATACGAAGTTCCCGACTACGCGAGTGTGCGAGGCTTCGAACAGACTGACTGGGCAGTTACTTATTAAAGGATAGTGTCACTCACAATGACCTATTTCCGAAACTCAATACCCACACTGAGTTAAACGCAAGCGTAGGCCAACAGCATTACCTCATGAAACATTCCGTTTACTATCACGTTATTTGTATAGAGCCATTTAATTAATAGTGTGGTCGGTCAAAAACTTATATATTGAATCACAAGTGTCGGCAGAAAGGTTGTAAGGCTACAGAGGCTAGACTAGCAGAGCCTTTTGACTAAAGAAAGTTGAAAAAATATTTCGGGGATTCCCCCGATGCAAATACAGCATTGCGTAAGTTGGGGGTAGTGGGGATAAAATTACATAAGCAAATCGACCAGTTTCTTCCGAAAACGATCTTTTAAGGGTGGAAATACATCATTAATTTCTGAAAGGGTTTCAACGTCTCTAGCAACAGCGCTTTTTTCAATTCATGGCGTATACTGCGTATATACGGGTGACTTTCAGAGCCAGTAAAACTCTAGCCTCCCCCGCAGACATTCTTAGGCGTTCCTTCCCCACGAACGGAACGCGTGACGCACTCCTAAGAATAAAACTCGTGATGCATTTTTTTTGTTTTTACCAGTTAAAGACTGTCCATTCATTCTTCTCTAGTGTTTACAGAACCCAATAATATTTCTGTTATGCAAAAAATTCTTCTAAGGTCTAGTTCATACCAGATGAACAATCAACACTCAAGGGAAGTTTGGGTAGAGGTGTACCGCCAAGCCGTTCAAACCCTGACCCCCGAGGGGTATTTTAGGAACTTTTGGGTGGGGATGTGCCGCTGGGACCCTGAAACCGTTAACCTTTACCAGAACTACTTCAGCTGAATTTTGCTACCCTACACTAGACTAAACTCCCCAAATCCCCCTATCCTAGAGTAGCTGTTTTCCAGAAAGTATTGAGGTCACTAGCACAGCCCAGCCAAAACAAAACCAAGAGTCATAGCTCTTGACAAAACCGATTTGATTGTTTTAATATTTTTGAGAGGTAATTCCCGTTTTCCCTAGTCTAGAGTAAAAATGACTAAAATCTTCAAACAATTGATCCGCTTCCTGGAAAATGATACCGTTTTCTAGACCCAAGCTCTCTGATTTATATACCCTATCCCAGAGCTTGAAACTGCTTGAAAACCATACCCTTCCCAGCGGCACATACCTATATATGGCCCATATATGGCAGTCCCTCCCTCCCCGGGCCCTGACCCCTAATAGTCGTTCATTTCACTTGAGACCTTATTTCATGACCCTGTTTCAATCCGTTCCACAAACACAGTAAAGTAATTTTCTAAACTGACATCACTGAATAAGATTTTTCTAGAAACATATTTTTTGGTATATGTCCAAAAAGAAACCCTCAGTCAAGACACTTGTTAAATTGTATACCCTATTTAAGACTCAAGACCCTGAAAACCAAACCCTGTTCAGTGGCACATACTCGTTTTGGTAAAATAAGGGAGTGTCCCTTCTTCCCCCCCCCTCCCCTCCTCCCCCTTACACGAGCACGTTTTAAGGTGCGGTAAAACGGGCGACAAAAACTTGCAACTTGTTTTGGTAACATTGCTGCAAAAAGAGTTCACGTTTTACTACTCACGCTAAAACTAACCTGGCCCTGGCAACAAATCAGGTAGTTGCAAGTTGTGTGAATACTACAATTGTAGCCTGCGTCGTAGACGTAATTTAACCTCGGTTATTGAGTTTCGTCGGCGGCGTAGGCTACGTGCGTAAATACTGACTTCTGATTGGATAAAATTACGTGGGAGTCACGGCAAATACTTTCTGAAGGTCCCCTTATCTATTCGCAATAACGAAAACGAAAGTCATCATTTTATACCAGATGATTTATAGCTGAATATTTTTATCGTAGTTCAAGGTTTCAGATGTTATGTTTTGCGTATGTACGCCTAATGATATGACTTGCCCACGCCGTTGTTACAGTCGGGTTAGCCTGTTCCAGGCTCCGAGATAGTGGTGAAAAGTCGTTCCAAGTCGCGCGCGTCTTATTTTCGCTTTGCTCGTTTTAATACGCCCGCACTCAGGGTGTTCATTAGGCATCGGAGATCGGAGAATTCTCCGGCTACTACGCAGATTTCTCCGGCTAAATTTCGATGGACTGTAGCTATCTTTACTCAGACGTGGAGCCGTTATGTAGTAGGAAAATATATTCGGGGAAAATAGTGTCCTTGTTAAGATAAAAACAGAACATGTTAAACAAATAATTTTTCGTTGACATTTGCACGTTGTTGAAAATTGTTAAAATATATGTAGAAATGAGCATGTCACGGACATTGTAAAGTAATGCGTAATTTTAACGTCATGCCCACGTGAATTTAGCTACTGAAGTCATACCTAAATAAATAACGAAAGAATATAAATAACCAGCCAGTGTGCCAGCCAAAAACGCTTATTGGAACACCTAAAATAAATAGAAAAAATTGTCGACGGCTTGCTTTAGCGTGGAGAGTTTCCTGTTTGCTAGAGCCGTTCTTTTTATTTACTAGTGAAAAGTCTTGAAAACAGTACACGGCGAACAAATAAAATCGGCAAAGTCACGAAATGAAAACTTGGCCAAATTTAAGCGCAAATAGTGAACTACATTTGTGAAAAAACGATTTTGCTATGCCAAAAAAATCTGGCGATGATTACCGTATATTTAATATGAGTATCAAATTACTTCTAAGCAAATGCAAATTTCGACAGAGGCGGGAAGAGTTTTCTCACGTCTCGTGCTATTTATAGAACAGTGTTTATTACGGTATATTTCCGTCCTAAAAAGTAAAATTTAGCAGAGGTCACCATTTGCCGGTCACTATGTCAAAAATTACAAATTTTTTCACGCCCAGAACGAGCAGTGGTGGTGGGAAGCGCTCAAATGGGAGTTCAAACAGCGACAACAACAACGACAACAAAAAAGATGAAGACGAACCGCCACCTAAACGGAGTCTGAAGTCAACTTCTTCTGAGGCAATTGGAGCGAGGTGTGCTTCTTCAAAAAAATCTTCGGTCAGTTCTGAGGATGTAGAGAGTATAATCAACGATCTTTTTACGGAAGATCAAAAGAAAGTATTGCACCACTACCACCGCTGCCGGGAAAGAAATTGTTCTGGCCTTCGAACAGACGAAAAACAAAGGCTGTCAAGCAAGAAAGACAAGTTCCAACACGAGTGGCTCTTCGAAGCAAACGTATTTTGTGAAAAGACAGGTTTGAGATGGCTCGTGTTTGTTGAAGGTGAGGGTATGTATTGCTTGATTTGCAAAAAATACAAATGTACGAATCAACAAAACAAATCCGACATTTTTAACGAGAAACCTTCTG